>NW_024508102.1:1711327-1804276 GCF_017590135.1 Pyrgilauda ruficollis | reverse complement strand
AGGGGGCAGCAAAGACCGGGCGGGGGGGGGGCGGGAAACCGCGTGAGGGGAGAGAAGGAGCAGGGCAGGGAAACGCGGGGAAAATGGAAAAATGGGAACCGGGAGAGCGAGGAACGGAAAAACGGGGGGGAAAATCGGCAGAAAGGAAGAAACGGCCCCTGGGAGGGGGCACGAGGGAAGGCGAGAGGAGGGGTGGGCGGATAGATGGAGGGAGGGATGGCCAAAGGTGAATGCTCAGCTGGGGGTGTGGGTGGGAGGAGAGGGATGGATGGATGGATGGATGGATGGATGGATATGTGGGTGTGGTGGGAGACGACCATCCCACGAGGCTGGGGATGGCCGGGTTTCAGGGGTGCCAGGAGCACAGGCAGGGTCACCCCCGTGGGGGCTGCTGTGGGTCCCTGGCCAGGCCCTCCTGCTGTGGTCTCTCCCCCAGGCTGGGCCCGAGGGGACTCCAGGCATGGCTGTGACGGTGCCAGCAGTGTCACCCACAGTGGTGGCAGCGCCCCAGCCCTGATCCCGGCCGCAGGGCTAATCCGCTTTGCCCGCGGGGACCAGATGGTCCCGCTAAGTGGGTCAGGAAGGAGCGGGGAACACCAGGAGCACTGGGCCCCGCTGCGCTTCCCAACAGCTACAAAAAATAATCATCAAGGAGAACGGGGTGAAAGAGGAGCCTGGACATGGCGGGGCTGGGGGGACACAGCCCCTGGGCTGGCAGCAGGGCAGGGCTCAGCCACTGCGGAGCATCCAGAGCCTCCCGAGCTGGTAGGGAAGAGCAGCGCCTGGTCTGCAGCCTCTGGGATGAACTTGCCCATGGCACAGCCATTTGTACCCTGCCTGCACCTCTGCCTGTACCAGTCCCTGCAGTGCTGCCCTCTCCTCCTGCCCAGCCCATGCAGGGTCATTTTCCCCTCTCCAGACCAGAAAAGGACACCAGCTGTCCCGAGAGTGGCCAACTGCTGTTGTTCCCCATGTCCCATTGTCCCCAGGGGTCCCGCTGACCCCACTCTCCCCAGCAGTGGCACTGCTCTCCTTGTCTGTGTTGACTCCCCCTGCCCCAGAGACCCTTCCCAAACCAGCCCCAGCCCCTGTTTAGCACTGCAATGGGGGAACCACAGAGTGGGACAGGACTCCCAGTCCCCCCCAGCCCAGCACTGACACCTCGGGAGCCTTCCACGCTGCCGCCATCCACCGCCGCCCATCCCCTCCCAGCTGAACCCTGCTGTGCCAGGGCTAAAAATAAATCCATCAATTTCTAGGAAAGCTCCTTGGAGAGCATGAGCGAGTGGGAGCACATGGCCAGGAGGAGCATGCGTGGTCCAGTGGAATCGGCATCCCTGGGAGCAGACCGGGGGTCACCAAGCCCCTCCATATGGCCAGAGCCTGCCCAGGACACCTGCAGCATCCCCACATCCCACATGGACATTATTTTTTTACCAATCCACTGCTTCCCAGAGCACCCAGATGAGGGGAAAAGGGGAGTCAAAGCTGGGGCAGCACAGGACCTGCTCATCCCTGGAGAAATCCGCCTTGCTAGCCTTGGGGTGGGGAAGGATATCGGGGGGCTGAGGGCAGCATCGCCACCCATCCTGGGGACACGGCACCTTCGTGCCCGGGGTGTACGGGGTGTCAGCCAGAGGGACAAAACTGGAATAGCAGCACAGGGTATTCATTTCTGCCCCAAACCCCGCTGTGAGCCATCAGCCCCCTCCCCTGCGCTCCTCGGCCCCCAGCACGTAATTGGGGACAGCTTTGCTGAGCCGCTAAGCTCCCGTTTAAGCAGCTGAGCGCAAGTGGCCGGATTTCCAGCCAGCGCATCCCTCCGGCTGCTCATCCGCCCAGAAGCGCCGGGGCGGGGGGCCGGGTGCGGCCCCGGCTCTGCCCGCCCGCTCGGGCATTACCGCCGCCGTCAGCTCGGATTAATTCTGCCCCGGGCCGCAGCTGCAAGGCGGGGCTGGGGCACACCAGCCCCGCTGTGTTCTGCGGGAGGAGCCTGGCCACATCCCGACCCCGAAGGGAATTCGCAAAGGCTCGCTCAGGGGTGGGTGTCCACATCAGGACTCGCTTGTTTCGCAGGGAAATGCGGGAGGTCGCCTCTCTGTGGCCAGGCAGGCAGCCCCAGTGGCACCACGCGGTGCTGTGCTCTCGGCGCAGGCTCCACCCGGCCTCTCCCACAGCTATTTTGTGGGAAGGATTTTGTGGAAGAGGTGGGAGCACATTCAGAGGCTCCTCGAGGCTCTGTCCTTAAAATGCTTCTTTTTATTGCAGGGTGCATGTCCCATCAGCGAGCCCATCTCAACACCAGGCTGTTGGTGACATCCCTCCAGTTCTTCTTCCAGGCTGTGACTGTCCCAAGCCACTGCAGGGAGAGCTTTCTCCTTGGGTGACAATCTCCGAGTTCACCTACGAAGGAGAGACCAGGCAGGAGGCAGAGCCGTGTGAAATACTGGCGTGTTTATTGGTTGGCACTAGATTACAGCCCACACTCTCGGCAAACTGGCACCCACCAATTTTATTTTTTCAATTTTTCACTATTTTAAAGACAGTGACGGCCTCTCTTTCACAACTCAACAGAGGAAACCAATGACAGGACCCCACTGCACCACCCAGCTTCACACACGGAGAGCTCTCCAGCATTTCTGGAGACACCAGAGATGAGAGGTCAGAATCAAGGAGGGATGTCCTGCACCTGGAGCCAGCACTGAGCAGGAGAACACCTGCTCCTGCAGGTGGGGGTGAGGTCGAAGGTACCAGCTCAGAACAAACCAGAGATGCTCAAACCCCCACAGCTCTGACCAACCATGGAGAGTCCTTGTTTTGGAGAGGAATGGAGAAGCCTCAGGCAAAAATGCCTGTGGACAGGAGGCTGGACAATGGACCCTGGTCATTCATCCCTCAGCTGGGTCTGGAATCCCCTTTTCCTGATTTGGGGGGACTGCCAGGAGCCCCCCATGCACACACAGCTCGTGGAAGGACTGAGCAGCAAATGCAAAGTGATCATTCCAGATTTTCTGATTTAATAAATATAAAATAGGACACACAGGAAATTCAACAAACACTCTCAGACCTCCCTCAGGTTTCTGAGGCAATTCTAGAGCAAATTCATCAAGTATAACATCAAAATTCCCATCTTCCCACCAAAAAGAAAACCAAACCAAAAACAAAACAGCAAAAAAGAAAAACCTCTATGGACTAGCACCAAAGAGAGATCTATAAATCTCCTAAATACAACTTCAGTTCAGTTTCTTTTTCACCACCTCAGGTTTTTTTCACCAGCTCCACTTTAGTTTTGTACAGACCCCTGACACTATCCCAGCACAGCACCCCAGGATCTCTGCAGCCCAGAGCAGCTGGGTTAGTTAATTCCAAGCTTAGGAAAAGGAGAATCACACCCTGTGTGTGTCAGGGGCTCAGGGAGCACTGAGGGACGCCCCAACCATGAGGTCACCACGTCCCTGAAGGGCTGCAGCCATCAGATGATGCCGTTATTGAGGAGAACAGAGCCAGGAGGGAAAACCCAGCCTGGGAGCAAGACCAGAGCAGGCACTGGGTCAGCCAGAGGGAAAAGCTCCTCACACTGCCACAGTCACTGCCTGGGGCAGGTTTGGCTGATGATGCAGCTCCATCCCACCCCCAGCACCAGCCACAGGCTCCACTTGGGAGGGTCAAACCCCAAAGCAACCCCTCACCAAGCCCCAGTGCTTCCTGTATTCTCTGCACGGGGATGGATGCTGCAACCGGCTGTGTGAAAACACAAACATGTTAATTTGGGATAGAACAGAGAGAACAGGCAGGAAAACCTACAGCCCTGCTACCAGGGGTACTCGCTGGACCTGCGCAGCCTCCAGGATTTTGATCCCTGCTCGCTGTGGAATGCTGAACACAGCTTCTGCATGGAAAAGCTGAGGCAAAGGCCCAAAGCCTCTGCTGGATCCGGGAAGGGAACTGAGGATTCCTGACATTCCCTACCCACATTTTTAGCCACTGAATACTTTGTGGCCACACAAGGGGAAAAGCAACACTTGCAGATTCCAACCCCTTTTCATTTTTCCCTTTACAGAGTTTGCTTTAAGGCACATTCCAGCTCAGGCTGAACGAGCTGCCTCAGTGCTCCACAGGAGAGTAGGGAAGAGCTCACAGCATCCACCTACACAGGAACAGAGCTGGTGGCAGTGCTGATACTGCTGCTCCTTCCAGCCCCAAACCCAGCTCCCACCTTCCCCCCAGCACCAGGGCAGACAGCAGCAGGTTTGGGTGCTGCCTCCCCAGCACCCATGGGTGAGGGACCCCCCTCAGGCTCTGCCCCCTTCCATCAGCTGGGTGATGAAGAGCAGCAGCCCCTCCTCACCTCACACCCCAAACCAGCATTCAAGACCTGCCAGGAGGGGGGACCAGACGGCTGCTGCACCTCGTTGGCTGTCTGGGGACACCCTCTGTCGTAGCCAGCTCCCAGCAGTGCCCAGAGAGCTCAGCCGGGCTGAGAGCCAGCTGAGAACTGCTCCCAGGGGATGCTGAGACACAGAGTGACACCTCACATAAGGGTCAGGCCAGCTGAGGTAAGATCATCCCACTATCCAACACCACCAGCTTGGAACAGCACCAGTCTCAGCACAGCTGGGAGCCCCAGGCTCAGCCCCTGGGACTCAGTGGCCCCAGCAGTGAGACGGAGCAGCACTGTCAGGGCTGCAGAACCAGAGCCACCCTCCCACAGCTCCCCTGGGCCTCTCACAGACAGGGCGACGCTCAGTCCCAAACCAATTAACACCAGTTTGGATAAAACCACTCCAACTGCTGGGGGTGCAGCTGTACGGGCTCTAGAGAGAACCTCAGATGCTGAGGAAGATGAGGATTGTGTGGTGCAGGGAGAGGTTCAGGGAGCACAGAGCTCAGGCCTGGTCTGAAATCTGCATCTCTTGCATCAAGGCTATTCCTGCCCCAGGAGCCATTTCCAAGGCATGTTATGCCTTGTAACATCAGCCACTCCGTGGTAACAGCATCAATCCATGCCACATTAAAACACTTTCTTGGCACAATTTATTTTTTCTGACCCAAACAAATAAGCCATTAGCAAGTCATTAACAATATTCTACCCTAAATTGTCAGTTTAACAGCCCTGTAAAAACATTTTTAGTTTAAAAACAAAAGTGTGCATGCTGCTGATATTAAAACTGCAGTTACTCTTTCAGGAGTACCAGCTGTTTTGTTGCAAAGCATTTCCAACATACTAATCTGTACAGTAGAGACCAAGACTCGTTGAAGGCAGTAGATGGCTGTGTCAGGTGCCTCGCAGGGCACGGGGACAGCGACTCTGGGAATTTCTTGGACACTTCCAGATAGAATATTCAAGCCCTTTTGAGAGTTTGGTTCAGGCTGACCAGCACATAGTGAGAAAGGATTGTACATTCGTCTCTAAGTTGAAGTGAGCTGAACTGGTGTAATTTGGGCTCAATTCCAGACGCTTGGGTTTGAGCTACTCCTTGAATAATGGGCTGTTCCTTACGCGTGGTTTTCCATGTCAGCGATCACTGGCACTGCTTTTGGCCTTGCTACTCCACACCGATGAAAGCAGGGAGAACAAGGAAAGGAACAGAAAAGGATCTTAAAATGAACAGCTTCTTGCCAAACCAGCAAGGATACCATTCCCCCTTGTCCCAGGCTCCATGGATATTTCTATCAGATTTTCATATTGTAAGCGCTTCTCAGGAAGAGAGAAAACTCCAGAACAGTGAGTGTTTATTAGAATATTTTTTGTTAAATAAAGAGCAGGAAAAAAAAAGGAAAAAAAAAAAGTACTGCAGATTTAATTTCACATCTTGGCTCTGCTCTGACAAAGGAGAAGTTACTGAACTCAGCAACCACTTCTTGTCCCAAGCCAGGGATTAATTAATGCCCCTCCCAAAACTTGTACCTGTCCCAACCCACCCCCCGAACCCCAACCCCAACCCTTCCCATTTTATTTCCCAACTAGACAACACTGTTGGCAAATCAAGACAGCATGAAACTTACAGCAATAAAACAACAAACCCCCAAGTGAAGTGTGCCAACGCATCGGGGAGCTCTCCCGTGCTGCTCCCCCGGGAATGCTGCCTGCAGGAGGCAGCTGTACCTTTCACAGAGGGCACACTTCAAGCACGCTCCACGGTGCGACCGTAAGTGCTGCACAACCACAGGACAAGAGACTCAACACCTGAATTTTCCCCCCGGAGACTTCTCTTCAGGGACGCGCGCGCGGTTCTCCGAGCGCGGCAGCGACGCTCGGCGAGCACGGCCCGATGCTCAGCACAAACCCCAAGTGTCCAGTTCAGCACGGCGTAAGGCATGTGGACAAGAGAGACACGAGCAGGACGCAGCGGGAGCGGGGGACAGCGTTGGTGAGCCTCACTGCAGTTTGTCCGTCCGACCCCCCCTGCACCCCCGATTCCCACCGCAGCCGGCGCGACCCGGGCGCTATTGCAGCGTTGCTGAGGCTGTTTGGTTTTGGCCAGCGGCTCCAGATCAGCTCCGTGCCGTTTCCCTCGGATGGAAACGCAGAAGTGTTGGTGGAAGCTGCCGGAAAAGCCGCAGGGATGTCTGCAAGGATGTCTGCAGGTGATCCGAACTCTGCCCTCAACTTCTAGTGTCACTGCACTAAATCGGGAGATACTGGATGGGGAGTAAACTGGCCCAGCCACTAGCACTGCCACAGAATGTGTGTTTTTAAAAAACAGAACAAAAGGCAAACAGATTAATTATGAACCCTTCTTTTCAGAAGCAGACCAGGATTAAAAAAAAAACTCCCGCAAAATTAAAATGTTAGATCCTCCATCTAAAAAAAAGTTTATACAGATGTGCTGCGAGTAATCCCCACACGGGTCTGAGCAGCACCTTACAGTACAGACTAAGACTTGAAGAGCTGATCTCACATTGGAAGGCTTTTAATTAAAAAAAAAAAAAAAAAAAAAAGAAAGAAAAGTGGCTCTGGCTGGGGTGACACGAAGGGGACGCTTGGGACACTTCAGAGCACAAGGCAGATGCGGGGCTGGCAGCCTCCAGGCCGTGGAGCGGAGTACCGGGAAAGGGGCACTTCATGCACCAAATGTATTTTACAAAATACAGATCCAAAAAAAAAAAAAAAAAAAAAAAAAGCAAAAAAAGCCAACAACAACAACAAAAAAATCATCCCACCTTGCACTAAATCGCAGCACTCTGAACACTTGCTCTGCCCCAGGCGGCTGCCCATGCCTGGTGTGAGGGAGGAGGCATGGAAACGGGGAGGGGAGGGAAATCCAGGTCTCAGTCTGCTTTAGGGAATTGCTCTCGCAGGGACGTCGTCAGTCATCTGATGTCGGACACGGAGCTCTCGGAGTACGGCGTGGTCATCACCGGGGTGCCGTTGTTGGCCAGACAGCCTTGCCTCAAGGTCTCAAAATACGAGGCCTGCACTGGTTTATGATACTGCAGAACTTTTATGGCATCCTCTATCTTAAACCATTCCCTTTTCCTTCCTAGGGGCAAAGAGAGAAATCAGTAGATGCAACGGAGTGGTGTTCTCTGATCTCAAGGGCCTCCCCCTCCAGCCCCACACTGACAGCTCCCATCCCCAGGGACAGTTTAGGGCAGTACATCCCCTGTCTCACGTTTCTTAATTAAAAAAAACATTGTTTTACTATTTCTGCAACTTCTATTCAGATGCTCATTTTATGATAACTCCCAACACACACACCAAGCACCACCCAATTTCCATGAGTTTGCAAGTGGACTTCAGTTTCCTGTGGACAGCTCTCAGTTCTTACTCTTTCCATAAAGAGCCTGAAGGGAGTCATGTTCCATTTGCTGCAGTGCAGTCACAAACCTTGTGGCAACAACAGGTTCATTTCCACTCGGGAATCCAATTTAAACACAAAGGTTTCAAAAGTAACAGGGAATGATTAACCCAATACTGCTCACATGTATTTCCTCTAGTCTCAAACAGGACAGTTCTTCATCTTTGCTTGGTACCATCCAGTGCAAGAATTAAACACAAAATTGCTGCAGAGGCAGCTGGACACTCAGTTGGCTTCTCCTGGGCCACAGAGGTGACAAATCATCAATTTCACCACATTTTTTTTTTTTCCCAGGCAACCAAAGGACACATCACTGCAACTTTTCCCAATGACACTCGCACAGACTCCAGGGTCCCAATGGCACTCACACAGACTCCAGGGTCCCAATGGCACTCACACAGACTCCAGGGTCCCAGTGACACTCACACAGACTCCAGGTCCCAGAGGGTGCTGAGCTGACCTGTGGCTTGTTCCCATCAGTTAATGCAGCATGCACCAAGCTTACCAATATTGACAGAGTCCTCCCAGTCCTCCAACACTTCGGTGACGATGAGTACGTAAACATAAGTCCTGTGCTTCCTGTCCCGGTTCTGGAAGGCAAAGGGGACAGAGTACAACCAACCAACAGCAACAACACACCTTTCTAGGCAGGAGGGCACTGGGCTGCTGCACAATGCAAACTGCCCACCTTGGGTGCAGCTCCTCCCACAGCACAACTCATTCTTAGCTACTAAAAACGGCTGTTTTAAATCAGAGAGGTCTGAAAGTGTTGACAGGGATACCCAAAAGTGTAGTTCATGATCTGTGGAGCAGTGGTTTGTGGACTGATGTGCTCTACAAATTAGTTCTTCAGCTGGGAAGGTTTTGACCTATTTCACGTGAGTTTGAAGGAGTCAGTGCCAGAACAACAGCAAGAAGAGCTGTGTCCAGTATCTGCCAACTGCCAGGTGTGGCTGTGAGTGCTACAAATGAAGGGGGGACCCCACTCCCCTGCTTTTGGCAGCACCAAGAATATTCAGCCACACCAGTTATCACCAGTGATTTCACTAAAGTGCCCATTGCAAAGATCAGAATTGTGTTTTTATTTACCAGTGAGGCTCACTCCACAACCCTGCAGAGCCATTGTTACTCCAAGATGATTTTTTGCAACAAAATTTCACAGCGTCCATGTCTGAAACTTACCTCAAAAATTCCCACTAATCTTCCTAACGTCCCTTTCACTCCAGCCTAGGAAAGTTCAAAGAGAAAAGAAACATGCTTTAACAACAGCTCAGTACGTGTTTCCTACTTGTTGTGCAGGACCAGTTCCTTTAGGACAGGAAGCAAACGCTCTAAAATTCTGCTTGTCTTAAACCAACACAGTCACAAGGCAAAAAACAGAAATGGATCCTGAGTGCTCAACGTCCAAGCATTCCCAGGGTTTTTTTCTCTTGTTTTCCTACATTCAAACAATTTTGAATTCAATCTGGAGGAAGACGAAATATTTGAGGAGTTACTCCTTGCATACCAATACAGTCCTCGTGACCAGAATCTCCTCTGCAGGTTATTACAGCCTGAGCAAGGAGAACATTGGCTTTGGGGTTTGGCAGTTTTACCCCTTCAAAATCAGAGTTTAAGGAAATAAAGTATGTGTAAAACATTCACCTACACTCCAAGAGTGATGTGAAAGCTCCCAGGTATTTCAGGGGTGTCCTGCACACACCTGAAACAAGCTAATATAAACACAAAATGCTGTGATGTGGCCCTGGCAGCAGGAACCAGAGAGGTTTGGATATAACACAAAGGGCAGATGCACACTGAAATAAAGCTCTTGAATCAAGCAGAAGCACAAATCAAGAGATCTAAGCAACAGTTTTGTCTGTTTGAGTACTACTGAGGATGTACCACTCCATCACATTTGGTGTCCCTTTTGGCACCTCTCTGCTGGCTCCCTCTCCACCCTCCTCAGCTCTCTGTGCAAAATCCCAGCCCACTCTCCTGCCCTTGCTTTATATTCCCTCTGTTTTATGACTGTAAATGGTTGGAACTCAAGTGCTACAGACAAGATGAGATCTTGCTCCATGATTTAACAGGTCTGAACCAACCCACACAGCCTGGCACACGACCCAGCCACAACTGGGAGGTAGAGTCAGCTCCGTCTCCAGCAGCTGGAACACATCCCATGAACAGCCAGGGAAATTGTGCCTCTTGCAGATGAGATACAGAGATATGATTAACCCAGGCTGGTTTTATTGAAAAAAAAAAAAAAAAAAAAAAAGATGTTTGAGTCACATTAATGATAAGACAAATTCTCTGTCCTACTGACCAGGTGCCGCAGAGTCTCGTGCTGTCAGAGAGGAAGAACTTTCTTTAATGAGACAATTTTCCTGGTTAAGTTCCAGCCTACTGCATGAACAGGTACCAGAGAATCCAGCCAGAGAACACCTCACTCCTGCTACCAATGGCTGCTTCTGTGGAACTGCCCCAGGAGGAAAGGCTTTGGAGCTCCCTCACTAAAAAATCTAGAAATCTTTTTGGTAAGGCGCTCCACTTCTAGGAAGTGAATCAACTGAATCTCCTATTTCATTTTTGGACACAAGCTTTATTGTCTCACCAGCACTTGTGACATCCTGCTCGGCCCAGAGGTGCCTCACTGTGACTCTGGGGCTATTTCTGGAGCGAGCAGCAGCTCCATGGAGGAGCAGCAATTCCATGCAGGTCGGTGCCCGCTGACCTTTGCGGGTGAGCGATTCCACCTCCTCTGCCAACCCTGCTGACCTGCCCTCAGCCCTCTCCCAAGGCATCTGGAATGTAAATGCTTCAAATGCATTTCCCTCAAGGAACTCCTTCAGCACTGGGATTTATTTTTAGCTCAGCCGTGTTCAACAGGCAGCAGAAACACAGGGAGGAACTGGAGGCTTCCACCTTCACAGCATAGGGACATGAATGCATTAAAAGGTGAAGCATAATCAAATATTTCTGGAAAATAACTGTCTTAAGCCAATGCTTCACTGGTTCCTGAAAAAGGTTGTTGAATTTCTGCTCTCCCTACCTGTAGGCACTGAATCAGAAGCCAGGGATTTTGTTGTGATGGTTTAGTGAACTCTCAAGTCTGACTAGAAATAAATTTATCTCCAGGCAACTGGCCAACCTGGAGACGAAGGATGAATTCTGCTCAAGCAGCCTCCCAGGCAGTTTATCCCAGCTCTAGTAAGTAGCAGAGGGAGGTGAGGAGCCCTTCCTTCTGCGCTGGTAAAGAGAGACGATGGAAATAACGCTGTCTGCAAACCAGGATCCTCCTGCTCTGTCCTGCCTGGTCTTATTTGCTCAAAAAGGCACAAAAAATGATGCCAGGACAAACATGTCTCGTAGAAAAATCATGTTGAATTATCATCACGCAACTGGAGAAAGCTCTAAGCTTTGCTTCACACACAAACTTCTCATGTGCATAAAAGGCGACATAAAAGAATGGTTTGGTTCAAAAAAAACATTGGGCTGATTTTATTTTTAAGCAAGTTCTTACTAAAGCCTGCAAAACACATCAGCCACTGTTCCTGGGGGCCAACGCCTCTCTCAACCCGTTTTCCAGGTGGATTTTAAAAACAACATACAGGACACCCAACACCAACTGGATTGTCATGCCCCTGTTTTTGATAGAGCACTAAATTCCCACACCAACAGGAGAGTTGTCACTGCAGAATGGAACAAACAAACATGAAAGTGGAATTCACAGTCTCACACAAATTTCCAACATAGAAGTTGCCCAAGACACCTGAGAAAATAACCTACAGCAGTTATCACTAACAAGTCAAGCTTGGTAACCAGCAAGGGAACTGCCAGGCTCCTCTCTGGGCAAGCTCCCCATCTTCTCCTTTTATATGGGCAAGAAAATTTTCTTGAAGAGTTAAAACACAGTCCCAGGCTGACCCAGGATTGCAGCAGGGTCTGAATCTTAATTTGCAGCAGATGACTCAGGAATTTTCTCCTTGATAGTAAATTAATGGCCCTCCTGGGCCAGACCTGTGAGTGAGGCAGAGGCAGCACAATTGATTTTGTGCCACTTTAAGCACTGCAAGTGCTGCAATCCTCCAAGTACGTGGAAAATCCCAGGAGGATCCCAGGAGGATGCTCCTGAACCCATCAGCAGGGGTAGGAGAGCACCAGCACCAACTGTTCCAGCTGCAGGTATGGAAACAAAGCAAGGCAATCACACTACAGGATTCCCTGGGAAAGGCACATTCAGGTACAAGAGGACACACAGAGCTGGCAAAATGAGCTTTTTTCCTGCTCTGCTGATCTGAATCAGTGTCCAGGGTTCAGGGGAGGAGGAAAAGGCAGCTCTGGCAAGAGCACATCAGCCACAGGCACTGCCAGAGCCAGCTGCCTGCCCAGCACACACCCCAAACCCCCAGTGCACCCAGAGGGGTGGGCTGGGAGCTCAGGACAAGGAACAAAAACCTGGAGGAAATGAAGCTTTACTAGTTCTGCTGCTCATGGAACAACTTGTTTTAATAAAGAAAAATTACTGAAGCCATCCAAGAACAGAAGGTTCAGGTTTCAAAGCTGAAAATAAGTTGGGGTCAGATGCAAAAAGCAGCCTGCAGCAACACCATCTGTTCCTCGGGACAGCTTTTATTTCCTTCCATCTGAGCTAAGGAAAATGTGGGTTGGAATTTCAGCTATTTTACTTTGCTCTATTAGGCTCAAAGCCTGCATCTACTACAGATTACTGCCAGGCAAGAGAACTGTGGTGGAACACCCAAATCTTTGCTTTAAGACCTGCACTACTGAAGGTGCAAATCCCACCCAGGAGGGCTGTGGACACGTTTGGAAGATGCTGATTCCAGGCCAGCTGGGCAAACTCTGCCATCTCAGAGAGGGCCAGACTCATTCATCTAATTTGGTACTGCATGACACCTTTGTTTGCTTCTACACTTGTGAAATGAAATGAAATAGAAATGAAATTCCATACCAGAATGAAGAACTTTCAGACACTGCAGTTGTTTTTGTGAAGTGTGAGTACACAGGGTAAGGGACAGTGACTTTGAGCCACCACTTGCACTGGTTATGACCAACGAGGAAGGGTTCAAAGGCCATCATCTCATCATTTATCTGTGGGCCCTGCAGTACTTAAAAAAAAAAAATCTTCCTACTTTAGCACTGAAAGATATCAGTATCTGTGTCCTAAATCACTAACAAAATACATGAAACAGGAAAGATTATCTATAAAGCATGTTTAGAAGAGGGAAAAAAAAAGTTCCAGCAACTAGATCAAAGTACTGCCGTGATGGACTATTCTTGATATTGGCACCAATTGCCTGTTTGATCACAGATCAAGCACAGATTATCTGGCTTTTGACTCCCATGAAGAAAGAACAACCAACACTCCTGCAGTGTTTTAAAATTTGACATTTCCTAAGTATTTAAAGGTCAGGATGTGAAGAATGCTCTAAGTGAAAAAGGAACTGGTGCTGAGTGTCACAGATGAGTGTGGAGGCTTTTTTCAAAGTGGATCTATAATAAGTTGAAGGCATCTATTTCTAAACCATGATGTTCACCAGTTGCTCACACCCATAAAAACCCCTTATTCCTAAGCAAAGAACACACTCCATGAGCACCACGACCTGTTTAAAAAGGGCACACACCTTCCACAAGGTGAACTTTAGAACACACATGGAGTCCCCAGCTCTGTAAAACTGACTACAGCACTTTCAGCAACCTGTCAAAAATAAGGTTTCTTCTGAAGAGGCTGCTCTGACCCCGAGTGCTGTGTGTCTGCTGTCACTCTGCACAAACAATGCCCAACAACTCCAGTCACTTCCAATTTCATGCAGACAACAGGGAGCATGACAAGTGTTGGTACCTGTCTACTTTAATACTTGTGCTGGTACAGACTAATACAGATAAGGACCACCTCAAACTAGGACAAGGACTTGAACTCAAACTGGGACAGAGGGATCACAGCCTTCACTCAGAATCAACATTTCATTTTTGGAACAGAAAGAGGGAAAAGTTAGGTAACTTTAGATGACAATTATTTCTGCAATAACATGGATAAACCCAAACACGTACACAGTAAAATTAAAACAGTGAATGCAGAAGTTAAAATGTTCATTTAGGGAAGCATGTTTTGGAAAAAAAATGCACACCATGCAAAAGAGAATGAATTGGGAAGAGAGAGTCTACTGTCATCCTCAAAAGCCACAAGCAACAGGAAGGGTCACAAATTCTTACAGCTCTTCCAACCAGCTCTTATTAAAAATTGGAAAAGGCACACCAAAGTCAAGGAAAGAAATGAGCAGCACTGCTCATTGCCATGGGGGAAACTGGATTTTCCCTCTCCCACTTTGAGCCACAAACTGGAACTGCTCAGCTAACCTGTGTCCCCATGAATGGCTGTCCCAGGAGAGAAGCAAAGAGCTCAAACCTACGCAGAAACCAGCCTCAGCTCCAAATGACCCCAGAACACCTGAATTGACGTGGAAGGGAGAGCAAGGCCTCCCAGCTGGGTGCTCCTGTCTTTCCCAACACTCCTGCTGTGCTCCAACAATATCCCCCCTGCACCCAGCAAACAGCTCGAGGCTGGGGATGTGGGGGATAACTCTGTGTGCAGCCCCTCAGCAGCAGCACAAATGGGGAAGGCCTCACACCCCTGAAGCTCTGCCAGCACCACTGGCAGCTGCAGGGTGCTCATGTCAGACAGCTCCATGTCAGCTCCTCCACCTGCACCGCCCGAGGCTGGGGGTGCCCAGGTGAGCTGGGGGTGCCCAGGTGAGCCAGGGGTGCCCAGGTGATTCCCTGGTGCTCCTGGTGCTCCAAGCTGCTGCCGTTCCATGCTGGGAGCAGCCGGGCGGAGGTGCCTCGCTGGGCAGAGCTCACCCCTGCCAGGCTGCCAGGGCTTGAGTTACACTGGCAGCGGGCAGGGCTCCACGTGAGCAGGGAACACCAGCCGAGGAGCAGGATTATCTCAGCCAGCCCAAACCAGTTCCTGCACGGCCGGAGCTGTGCCAGGGCTCCCTTCCAGGCAGCGCTGTCATGGAAAGAGCGCGGCTCTCCCAGGGCGCTGCTGCCCGCACAGGGAGTGCCCCTGCACATTTATTTTAAGGGTTGAGAGGCAAACTCTGCACCTCTTGAATGAACCCTGGGCTTCTGTATCAAATCGCCTCATTATTAATAATGCTTGGGCTGAAAAGCAGGAGTCTGCAGCTAAAAATATTTCTATTGTTCTGGTTACACTCACTTTGGCTTGTAAAGCAGTTGAAAGGTTGCCGAGTTACTGGAAAAGCAGGAGCTGGGTTACAAGCTGGAAATAAAATTTGCAAGCAGCAATTCCCAGTATTAGAGGGACCTAAAGACACTTAAAAAAAATAAACTTTGACTGTATAATCTCTTTCTGATAAACTGCTAGATTATAAAAACATCCAAAGAGAAACATGCAACTCGAGATCTGCCACGTTTGGTTAGTCCAACAGTCTGAATATTCAGAGTTTTGTTAGACAGCAGCACGTACTTCCAAATAATTCAGGAAAAAACCTGCATATACCAGACAATTCAAAAAAGCAGCTACAGGAGAAGCTTCCTCCCAGGTCCCATCAATTAGCTCTTGCTTTCTGTTCTGCACAGAGCCCAAAGATTTACAACCCTCTCAAAAGCATTTTTAATCCTGCCTTATGTAACTGTGAACCTACTTGGCCCTTCCATCTATAATCATGCAGTCATTTCTGAATCTAAGCATCTCCCCAACTGGTTAATATTCAGAAGCAAATTCTAAAGACATGTTTTACATACACTGCAGTCAACTGCTATTTACTGTCTTTACACTTCTTAAGAAGATAAAAATTGTTCTTCCAGCAGCTTTAAGAGAAAAATGTGCCTTCTCCCTACAGCCCATTGATCTGTGTTTGATCTGCTTTTTGATCTCCTTCCTGAAAGAGCTTCAAGCAAAAAAGAGAAAATAAACCAACCAACCCATGCACACTTTAGGAACTGCTGCTGGTAACTTATGGCAAATTTCATTTATTCACATAAACCTCACTATGTATTCTAAACCAAAAACATACCTAGGTCCCTATATTTTGATTGCTTTTAGTGGCTCCTAGGGATTTATTTCTACCTTCTACCCAAGTACTAGACAGATCCACAAAGGCACAGCTGAATTCTGAAGCTCTCTTACAGAGAAAATGAAGCAGAGACTATATATACACTGAACTGACTAGAGCTGAACTTTATTTTCAGTTAAAGGTATCAGGCAAGGACAAGCTCATTCCAGCTGAGAGGTTTAATTACATTCCCATGTTCTGTTATTTAGGACTCCATTTTCCTCCCACGTGGGATGGGGATATCACCAGTGACCCTGTCTGCCTCTCCACCTCAAGGAGAAGAAGGAAGAGTGATGAAAACAAACGCAGAGAACCCGGGCTAACAGGGCAGGGTGAAGGCACTCACCTCCTCACAGACCTCGCGCACGGCGGCCACGCCGGGCTCCTCCTCGGGCTCCATGCCACCCCCGGGGACAATCCATCGGTCTGGATGGCGACTACTGCTCACCAGCAGCACCTGTGGAGGGCAGAGACAGCTGATGGGGCACCCCCAGCGCTCCCCTTCAGAGCCAGCTGAAGGGAAGAGATTGTCTTTGTGCCTCACGCACCCCCGGGCACGACCCACCCAAGGCAGGGCCTTGCCGCTGCTCGCTTCTCCCTCAGCCCCATCCACACAGCCGTGGAAATTCCAGCAGCAGTGACACCGAGGCACTCCCACGCTCTGTTACCTCAGCCACTGCCTCTCCCTGCTCTGATGCACTGCAGGAGAAACTGTCCTTGCACACCAAAACGCTCGCTAGCACTGGGCACAGCATCACCCACAGTGAGTTCGCTGCGGAGTTCTCGCAGCTTGGGACACACCCCAGGTAACAACACAAATGCACAGATGCTGCTCAGCACCTCCACCCTTTGCAGAAGTACCTCGATTTAATTCTCCTGCTGCCTTTGGCCTTGCCTGTCCCTGCAGTTCTGTCACTAACAACACATACTCATCCAGGAACTCCCACTGCACTATTAGTGTGCAATTGTCTGAACACAGATTCTCAGCCCCACTGTTTGCCATTTCTTTTGCAGCAGGCACTGAGGATTCAACTCTGGAGCCAGAATTTGGCTGCTTTTGGTTTAGAGGAGGTTGTTTAATGAGGTATAAGCAAAATAAAAGCCTATATTAAACCTATTAAACTTAAAACCCCCTAGGAAAGGGCTGCACGGAAGGACATACTTTTGTGAATGAGAAAAGAGTTTCAACCCTTTTCCCAGGAGGGATTTACCATACACATGCTTTGTGGCAGGTTTTCTTGAAACAGTATGTTTTATTCCAAGGTAATTCTGCTCTGTAGAAGTTCAGGTGCTGATCTGCCACCTCTCAGCAAGACAAACTCTAACTAACACTCTCAGCTGGCTACAGACTGTCCCAAAGAACAGCGAGACGCTGTGCTTATTAAATCTACTTGCAATACATCCATGAGCAGAGATGGAAACTTAAAACAACACCAATACTGTTGTCCAGCTCTCTAAACAAAGCTCGTTCATGAGAGTCATCCTGCTGTACTTCATCATTTCACGGGCACAAAGCTCAGAGCCAAAGCGACTTGCTCCAGAAACTTTCCAACATACCAGTCCAATTAGGTTCCAGGCCAGCTGTAACAGTGTCAGACATTTGGGAGTTACACTGCAGAGACACTGAAATCCCAGGCTTTACTGGGGAAACAGTGATTTGCCAGTAGGATATGAAAAGATTTGCACTAATTACCCAAAGGAATCTACCTACAGAACTCAAATTAAACTTCCAAAACAAAAACAAGCACAAGATTTCCAGGATTTTTCAGTTGGTTTATCTTGAAAATTCTCTGGCCAATCTCATATTGGAAACAAATGAAGCTGCATGAGCCACCTCAGTTCCCCAGTTCCAAGTGGGATGGTGCCTGCCCCATCCTCTGGCCAGGTTGTGACAGAACAGTGTGTGCTTTGCAGTGTCATCCCAAATGTTTGGCCCTCTCCAAGAGGAAGGCAGAATTCCTTTCCTCCAGGCATCCAGTCCATGTAAAACTCCACCAGAAAGCCATGCCTAAATAGGGAATGTAAACTTCATTCATCCTCAGAGCCCTTGGGACAGCAGCCAGTCCCAGCCAGGCTCCCCAGCCACCTCACTTTGCCACTGTGCCTCTTCCTAGCACAGTACTCGACTTCTTGTCCATCCCCACTCATCATCCAAAAGAGTCTGGACTCAAATTCCTGACTCCAGGTCAGCTGGTGATTCTGAGGACAAAGATAAAAGAGCAGGAACAGCCATTTCAAGTGCACCTTTGCTGCCAGGTAGGGAAGCACCAGCTCTGCCACTTCCCATTGCAATTCAGACCTCCAGCTCGAGGGGAAAAAAAAGCAGAAAAATATTAAAAAAAACTCCAAAGAACCAGATCTTTGAAACTCAGCACAGCACATCTCACAGCCCTGAACTCCTGCCACCTTCCAGGCGTGAGAACAAGGATCTGCCATGGAACCCTGGACACAGGCTGCTCCAGGAAACCTGCTCAGGCTGAGACAATGCCTCAGCAACACACCAGGAGGAACTTCTGGGTGCAAACAATGGTTTGAGGCAAAGTAAATTAACTTCAGCTGCTCTGGCAGTTGAGCATTTTCTGAATAGAATTAACATGAACAACCCTTGCTGGGAAGGAAAAACCTGTCATTCTCACACTTTTATGTAATCAGACTATTTCCTGTTTAATAAAAAGGAAATCCCATCAAGAGACTGCAGGAAACAAGCCCTACAAGGTCATTCTTTTAAAACAACTTCAAACAGGATATTGCTACCAATGAGCTCTCCCAAGACAAAGGGGCTGAGTTCCAAAGGAGGGGGAGACATTGCTGTGTTGGAAAAAACCCCACAATTCCAACACCAGCCCTGGATCCTGATACATGCAATGCATTCAGAGGGATCAAGGAAAAAGCTGTCATCATCCAAACCCCAAAAAGTTTGGGTTGGAAGGGACCTTGAAGCCCATCTCATTCCATTCCCTACCACCTTCCAGTGGACCAGTGCAGGGTACAGCTGGCTTTTTACCACATTAACTTCTTTATTACATAAATAACTTTTATTTTAATACATTCTAAAGTGGTTAATTTAATCTAAACAGCCATCAAAAAATAAACCAAAATTTAGTTATGTTTTTAAATCAGGCTAGAACACGTAGGAAGGTCAGACATTTCCATTTTATCCTTGCCAAGCAACTGTGTTTAAAATGGCTACTGAGACTCTTGGCCTGCCAGGAATTTTGGAGTTGGATTTTGGAGCCACGTCCTGCAGACTTTTTGGAAAAGCATTTGCAGGTAACATGTCACATGGCCAAGTTGTGTTTTCCAGGATTTCAAAGACAATTATGTCATTTCAAAGCAGGGAAATGAGCAACACAAGCCTCTCTGGCAAGGCAGGAGGTGGCCCTGCTGAAACTCTCCCACACAATCCCCCACAAAAGAGAAAGTTTAGAAAAATAAGCCAAGTTTGAAGTGTGCAGCAGGGGCTCGAAGCAGAGCCTCATGGCAAGAACCTTCAAAGCTGCACACAACAAACAAACCCAAACAAACCTGAGCAGTACTAACCCCGCCTGGAGGAGACAGGAAACACACCAAGACATCTAAGGCTGCCCAGACAGCAACATGGAATAAGGAGCTCCATGGGAAAAGGGGTAAAGAGTTTGTCCCTGGGATAAACCTGGGCACCCCCCATACACAAAGCTGACTTTAAAACAACTGACACAAACCTGCTGTATCCACATGGAGAGGTGTTTCTGTCTTCTTTTCACAGGAATAATGGGGCTCTGCAAAGCAAGAACTGGGCGACCAGGATCAGGCAGAGAATTAACTCCCCATTTGTGGAACAGAGGAGCAGAGATTCCCAGGTTGTTCCACACAAACAACATCCACCACCCATAAATAAAACAAGAGCGGCTCCACCATAAGGAACACGATTCCTCGAAAGAGGCTCCACGGCAGCATTCGAGCAGACAGAAAGGGCCACATCCCTGCAAGGAGCTGGGTCACAGCATGAGTAGGAAATGGGCTGAGAACCTTCCAGACTTCCAGGAAAAGCCAGTGCTACCCACCTGTGCCAGCCGGGGCCCGGCGAGCTGGCAGCCAGCACAGGGAACAGCAGGCAAGATGTTAAACCCAGGGTCTGGCCCAGCAGCCTCCTGCTGCCAGGAGCTGATCCATAGCTGCTGGCTCCTGACACTGCATTACAAGCTTCTCCTCAATATTTTCAGGCTTTCCCTCAATATTGACATGCTTTCCATCAATACTGTCGTGCTTTGTATCAACATTAAGCTATAAATCACATCGTTTGCACAGAGATTGAAGCACAAACCTCCCGGCATTGCACCTCATTTCCCGCTCCAGCATCATTTATCAGAGCACAGCCTGCAAGGAAACTCTGCTGCCGCAGAGGCTGCAGGAGCTGAGAGGAGAAGATGGCTGACTGCAAGGCTTTTGCTGTTCAATCTGCCTTTGTTTCAAAGTTTCAGTTTAAAGTGAGTGTGTTCTCAGGAGCTGAGCTGTGCTCCCATGTGCCCCATGGCCAGGCAGATCCCAGAGCTGGTGCTGCGTCCAGCATAACAAACACCTTGGGTGCTTCACTCAAAATTAACAAAATTCTCCCAATCCCCAAATATCAATCCTGTAATGCTTTTCTACCTGACAAAAGTGAGATGTCCATTTGACCACACCAAATCACCTTTAAGCCCTACGACCAGCAAGGGGTGAGAACTGGAGGAGCAGGAGGAGAAGAGGGACACTGCTGTCACCAAAGCTGTGCAAAATTAATCTCATTTCCCTGGCAGCAACACAGCCTCGATGACTCCCCACCAAATCACGTGTTTTGCCAAAATGCAAAGGCAGTTTGCCCCAGGGTGCACGCCAGGGCTCACGGGAGGGCTTCTCCCACCCTCTTGCTATTCCAGGCACGTTCTGGAGCTCGCACATGGTAGGAGTGAATCCAGCCGGCGGTCAGCAGGGCTACAGCCAGCCCTGCACCTGCCAGGGTCAGCAGCTGGGACCACAACACACACTCTCACCAGAAATCCCTCCCTGCCATAACAGCCTGTCCTGCCAGGAGCATTCCAGCTCCTCAACAGGCTACGTTTCCTTAGAGGAGTGTTATTTTTGCACAGGCACCTGCACCAGGCTCCGTGGGATAATGGGATTTAACTGACAACGTGGGGATCCAGGAGCTGGAGGTGGGAAATTCACGGCAGGACGCGCAAAAGGGAAGGGATTCGCACTAGAGAACTTGACAAAAGTAAAGCACAAGTTTTGGAGCGGGAGCAAGAGGTGAACTGGAAGGAGTTCAAGTCATTTCAAGTGCTTGGATCGCACCTACAGTCCTATAACCAGAGAGGAAAAAATACAGCAGATTCTGTTGGTTTTTAGGCTGCTGGTTAGAATAACAATAATAAATCACCGCGTACCGCGCTGCTGCTCTGGCTCCAGAACTCCACAGGTCCTGTTACTGCTACTGCAGCGCTCCTGCGACTTCAGAGCCACTGCTTCTACCAGGGAGGAACACAATCCCAAGTCCTCCCCCTCCAGCGAAATTATGGTTTAGATAACCACAGAAATTATCTGCAACATGCCTTCCCATGCTTCAGGAGCAGCTGAACCGCCTGCAGCAGCAGCCGCTGCTTTCAGAAGCCGAGGGCTGATAAGGGGCACTCCCAGAGAGAGACCCCAAACCCCAGAATCTATTTCTGCCTGTCAAAACCAGTTTGGTGACCACTCAGTGCTTACACAACTTGTCCAGGCGCACCTTTTCCAGGATAAAGGCTGGCTTGTAAAGTGCTTTTTACAGTAAGGGAGGAAAAAAAGCAATGAAGAGGTATTTGGGCTTTTTACAGAGCTGTCAGCAGCTGCACGCTGTTCTGATTAACCACCCTACTCAGGACATACAGCACGCACAAACTCTTGGGAAGCTGCTCAAATAGAAGTAGTTAATTCTACACACAGCATCAGTCTATGTCACCTGCAGGAGGAGAAGTAACCCCAGAAACATCTGACAAAAATCTACCCAGCAGGTAATCGTACCCCTCTGAATTTCACAGGTTAATGTGAAATTTCTGAGAACAAAGAGTCAGTGTGCCATATCCAGTGGCAGAGATAGGAATTCTGAAACAAACACACACAAAATTTGAGAGATCTTTGCTCTGTGCAGTCAGTCCTTCAGCTGGGTTGAAAAAGAACAAGTTTAAAGTAAGAGAGGCCCTGTTTCCCAACCACTGGATGTCACCTACAGCACTCCCACGTGGATGTTTGCTATTTGTAAGGTAGAACTGAGTTTGCTAATTTTGCTCTATCCAAGCAAACCAGGACAACTCTCCTTATTTTAAAAGAACTTAGAAGTCCACGCACACGGTTGGGTTTGGTTTGTTTTTTTATTAAGAAGGGAAAGAGTTGTTTTTTCCAGATTGTGAGAGACCATCCATGGAAAGATAAGGTCCCCTGGCAGCAGTCCCTGCTGGGTGCACCCCCAAATGCTGGTACCTGTCTCCACACTGCAGAAGTTTATCTGAAGGGTGCTGAGATGAACCGAGTCAGGCAACTGGGCGTGAGGGCTTTTTTTAAAAAAGAGGGGGTACAGAACACACAGAGTGAGGAGAAAAAGGTAAGAAAAGCAGCTCCTAGTCGAGCACTAAATGGATCTGAGGTGGAAGAAATTCCAAAGCAGTGTTCTGCAGAGAACACACACAGCCACCACTGTTGGGTCCTTCTTCAGATCCAGGGTGGAGCACACCCTCTTTCCATAGCCATCACTTTTCCCTGAGTTGCAGCAGAACAAAACTGACTCAGTTCTTCAGTTTCACAACAGCTCGCTGAGCTTCCAGTAAATGAAGTGAAAATTTAACAATTTTCATTCTTTTGTTGTCTGGAAAAGTACAAGAAACCAAGGAATTGCTTGTAAAACTGTTTAGTGACAGCTGCTTTTGTGGGAAGGCAAAACACTTTTTAAGATGAAAGCCAGGTTTTGCAGAGGTTTATCCATGCTCCTGCTCTTGTAGAACACAAACTACAGATTCTACACAATCTGCAGGGCTGAGAGGGACAGGAGAGGCACAGACAAGAAAGAGACCCACACCAAGCTGGCCCTTGTCCCCCTGGAGATGTGGTAACAGGTTAGCAACAGACCAGGAGAACTTCACTCGGGTTCAAGCACAACCCTTTCACGCAGCAGATGGGAGCACACAGCCAAGCCCGGCCATCAGAACAGGGATCCTGAGGCTGTATTCCACAGAAAGCAGGATGATCATATGATGCTGGGCTCACTTACATCCCAGCACCGAAGCACTCGGAGTGGTTTTAGCTGGAGCCAAGGCACAGGGGACAGCCCAGGAGCACCTCGTGATCCCCACCACACATGGGGTTCCAATCCCAGCTCTGCTGTGTTACATCACAGCTGGAGTAAAACCCGGGAGAGGCCAGAAGGAAAAGAAAAAAGGTTCGTTTGCATTCCAATGGCTTTCCCAGGGGCCACCCGGCCCAGCTCTCCCCGTGACCACCGTGACCACCGAGGCTCAGCGTGTGCCAGGGCACCGGCCCTGGGTGAAGCCTCTCTTCCCCCAGCTCCATTCAGGCCTCATTCACTGCTCAGAAAAAGATTCTTCCCGAGGCATTTTCTCAAAAAAAAAAAGAAAAGTCTTTAAAAACGCCCGTGGTTAACGAGCAGCTTGTCCTTTCACAGCTACAACGTGGGCATGTTGAAACCCGCTGCAGACCCATGGCCCAGTGGTGCCTCTTTATCCTGACAAACTCCACCGGAGCAGGGCTCCAGCTGTGGGCCAGGAGAGGCATTTTCTGGGATGTTTCCTCATGGAACAGCTGGTCCACACAAAAAAAAAAAATACGTGTGTTATGTAAAAATAACACCCTGGTGGAAATGCTGAGGGGCAGGGACGCCCCAAGCAATGAAGTGACTGCAGAGGTACCACAGGATTTGGGAGCTCTCCCTTCACTCTCCTTCCACAGTTCTGCAAATATTCCAGGAGTTCAGTCCACGTGAAAAGATGGGAATAGCAAAGTTCTGGCTGCTGGAAGGTCCTTTGAAGTGTGTTCCCACTCTGAATGAATCCCATTGCTGCCCCAGCTCTCCCTGTTGCCCAAGGATGTGGATCGTGGTTTGGGAAACCACACACAATTTGGGGGGTTTCCACAATGCCCAAAAAATGTAAATTTTTTTTTCTCCATTTGAGATTCACGTTGAAATGAATTCTCCCCGTGCTGCTTTTTAAAGGAATATGTAACAAAGGCATCTTTTCAGCCAATGCTTGGTCTTCCAAAAACGTTCCAGAGCTTTTTTCATGCCCAAAGTAGAGGCCTCCAAATGCAATGCAGAGACAATGTGCGACTTCCAGCAGCATAAGGAAAAAATAAATCACTCAAAAACTAAAAAAGAACAAAGTATTTTTCTGTTAAGACTCTTTATTTGCAAATGTAACACCAAACCAAGGACATGGTGTTTTATCAATCTCCAGGGATTGCAAAGATTTCAATGAAAAATATATCAGTGAACTGAAGAGTCAGGGGGAAACACCTAAACAGAAGAAAGTAGCCTCCTCTGTAAGAGTAAACAAAATTCTCTTATTTCCTCTTGTCCATTGACAAACTGTTTTAATTCAAGAACTAATGAGGGGTTAAAAACAAGAAAAAAATTGGATTTTTTAAATTCCTAGCAGGAAATGAAGAAAAAAGGCAAGACCAAAGTTCTACTATTTCTTAAGCACTTAAAAGTAACAGTAATGAGAAACAGCCAGTCATAGGAAAAATCCAACTTTAATATAGAAAGTTTAATTTATTTATCAAAACATGCTTCTTTTCTTCTCTCTTCTTTTCAAACACTAAGCTTTTAATAGCTCTTTAATGTACATACTTTGGCTCTGGCTCTTTCTCCCCTCCCTGGAGAGACCTTTTAAAGAAATCTCCATTTCCACTTAAATAGAAGCAATCAATAATAAAATACGTCAGTAACATTAAAAAGTATTATTGTCCAAGAGCAAACCAGAAATCTTTCACAGCCATTTTATATTCTGTACTTAAATGTGTACAGGTAATACCTTCCTTGCTATTAAAAAAGTGCAAGTTGCAGTGAGTGGACACCAGTCAGCTTCTCTCAAAGTTTATTTAAAAGCTAACAAATGAGAATTATTTCCCAAGAAGTAATTAGAAAGGAAAATTAATAAGGTGTCCTGCTTGCTGATTTCACTCATTGACACAAGTTTAACTTCAACACCTTTTGGCCAAGGCCAAGTTCAGGATCTGGGCACAGAGTCCATCCCAGTGGGGTTAATTCTGTGGGACTGGCTAAGAACTTTCCCGATGTATTTGTGACAAGCCCCCTTCCACACCAGGGCTGTAACAGGTGGGAACAGAGGATGCAGCTTCAGCTCAGGGCTCAACCCACAGGTACCACACACAGCCCTTCAGAGGCTCTGAGATCAGACCCGTCCCTCCCTGCCTCATCCTCACCCACAGCACATCCCGGGAAACCACCCCAGCCCGGAGTGCAGCCCTTCCACAGCAGCCACTGCTCCCTCCTGAGCTGTCCCAGGGCAGCAGAGCCACTGCCAGCTGTCACTGCGAGCTCAGGGACCGGGCCACCAACAGCGACCACAGGGACAACAGGAGCTCACCCAGAGCCTGCACTGCCCTGCTCACAAAAACCTCCCCAGAGCTCACAGAGCCCTGGGAATGACCCAGCACAGGGAGCCAGCTCCCTCAAACCCAGCCTGAAACCAGAAACAGATTGTTCTACTCCAGCTCTCACCTAGAAACTAGAGCCTGAAGGAGTTTAAATTCAATCCACTGTAGGTGGAGACCACAGCAGAGACACAAGTGACACAAAAGTGGTTTTAAATCTCAGCCTTACACCAACCTGACAGCTGAGCCTGCTGGAAGCATCCATCCCACGCCAGCGTGCCTCGGGAACGAGTTCACTTTCCTCCTTGGACCTCTTGGGTCAGCACTGTGACACTGCCACACAGCCTGGTGTCCCAGCACCGTGAGGGCTCTGACCCCTGTCATTAACACACCTCGGTGTCCCCAGCACCACGAGGGCTGTCACCAGCTCCCACGGGCTGGAAGGATCAGCTGGAGCCTGTGCAACACAGCAGACCGAGGTGTGTTAAAATAAAACTCACAACCAGTCACATGCTGATTGCCTCAGGCACCTGTTAAAAGTACTTTTCTACCCTAAGCCATCCTGCAGTCACACACGGCCAAGCCTCCACCTCTGGAGAAGAGCCTGCAAACTGCCCCACTAATTGTGAACGATTCATCAGGGCACTCCAACGCCCTCACCCACCCGTGCTGAGCACCCCCAGCATCACCACACAGAACAATGATGGTCTTCTTCATGGTCAGTCCATGAATTTCCTGGAAGTCCGTGGGAAGGATCAGTTACACTGAACGCTGCACCAGACACACTGCTGTCATTTCAGACCATTTCTGCTGAAATGCTGACACTCCTCATCACGCCAGCACAGTTACAAAGGGCTTGTGCAGTCTCCTTCACGTTAAATAATAACTGGATGCATGCTAATTGCCTTTCCTCCAGTGAACTGTCTGCATTCCCTTCCGATTTCCTGTAGCTACAAATATGATAATCAGGAGAACAAAGACTTTAGCACAGCCACTCGGGCTCAGCAAATGCAGTGGAGTGTGTACGCCTGACTCCAGCAGCAGCAGCAGAAGGCAGACCTGCAGCCTCGCTGCTCTGAGCACCCCGAGCCCACCTTCAGGAGGTGTCAACAAAGACTCGAGTAAAATCGCACATCGGAGCGAAGTTTCTCACCGTGACTTCCCGGACAATGCAGCCCCTTAGCAACGCGGCCGCTCTCAAAACAACCAATCCACCTTTAATTCCCACTTCCTCCCGAACTCTCTGGACAGCAACTTCTGGCACTCCATCAGTCCCCTTTTATCCCAGTTTCTTTTTATAAATCCAAGGTCAGGTTTCCTCTCCCATCTCATGTGATGTGCTGGACTGAAGTTCTGCCAGCGTGGTCGGTGCCCGCACTGCCAAACCCCGTCCCGCGCTCCCCTCAGCCTGTCCCGCCGCCCACCGGGCATCTCCCCGGCTCCGGCGGACAGCAGTAACCCAGTGCGAAGCACCAGCTCTCCCAGCGACGCTGAATGACGCCTATTAAAAATAAAATCCCGCTGGGACCGAGTCCCCCCACCCCCGGCGGCTCGGGGGTCCCGGGCCGGCCTCGCCCCTCACCTCCTCCTCGCTCTCGCTGCGGAAACACAGGCAGGCCGCCCGCTTCTTGTAGCCGTCCCCGTCGTAGGTGCGCGTCTGGTTGGACTTGAGCTTCATCATCCTCCGCTCCGGGGGCGGCGGGGCCGGAGGACGCGCGGCCCGGAGGGCGGGGGCGGGCGGGACCCACCGGGCGGAGAAGGACGGGGGGGCGCGGGGGAACCGCCTCCCCGCGACAGTCTCTCTCTGGGTCTCGCTTCGTGGGTCTCGCTACGCGCTGCCTCCCTTCGCCCGCCTCACCCCTGCCCTCGCTCCCGGCCGCGCCGCCGCCACCGCCCGCGCTCCGGCCACCGCCGACGACGACCGCGCCGCCATCTTGGGGCTCGCTACGCAAACGGCGTAGCGCCGCCGGGCGGGGAGGCGGTGCTGCCCCCGCGGGCTCGCGGCTCGCCCGCTACGCGAAGTGCGCAGCGCGGCTTCCAGAATCGCTCCCCCCTCGCTGGCGGCGCCGCCACGCCCCCGCTCCGGCTCGCGCGCTCTGCGCCATTGGCGCATGCCGCGTTCGGGAATACAAGGGGCGGCGTAGAGCGGCGGCGGCGGGCGCTCGGCCTTACGCGAACGGCGCAGGGGCCGGGCCGGCCGCGCGCACGTGGCCCCGCTGTGACAGCGGCTCCGCGGGGACAGCAGCGCCCGCCCTGCGCCGCGCGGGGGCGCTGCAGGCACCGCGGGGCCGCGCAGTCCCCACCCCGCCCGTGACACCGCGGGGCCGTGTCCCCTCCCCGGTGACATTCCGTGTGTGTGTCTGTCCATCCCCCGCCCTGACACTGCGGGTCGGTGTCCATTCCCCCTCTGGTGACAGCCGGCTGAGGGTCCATTCCCCTGCCGGTGACACCGCGGGTCGGTGTCCGTGTGTCCGCTGCCCCGGTCAGTGACCGCGCGTCGGTTCCCAAGTGTCCGCTCCCCGCCGGCGGTGACACCGCGGCCATCCCGGGCCCGTTACCGATTAGTCACCGGCTGCCGAGCGACACCTGGCGGTGGGCGGCGGCCACTGCGCCACACGCCCCCCGCCCTCGGTCCCCCACAAGTGACAGCCCCGGTGACAGCGCAGGGTGCAGGACACGCGGACCCGCCCACTGTGTCCCGATCTCAGGGACACGGGCCGGCACAGCCGAGTTTTCCATCTGCAGAACAGCTCAGTCCCAGCCCAGCGCTGCTGCGTGGCCGGAAAGCAGCATCGCCCTGGGCAGATGGGAAACGCTCCTGCATTCCTCCAGGACTCACCTCCACACCCCCTAAACTTGGGGAGTTCCTTCTCTAGAACCTGCATTTAGTCGTTCCCAAAGTGCTGCTCCAGATGCCAAAGATCTGAGTCATGCTGTGCTTCGTGAGCTCTGTTTGTGCACTTCAGACAGACACAGGATGAACCCAGTGGCATTTTCACCTCTTTATTATACACAAAACATGAGCACAAAGTTCTACTGCGGGGGCTGACCACGTCCACGACCGAATCCACCTCTCTGCAACAGCAAAAGGAGAGTGTTAGAAATCATTGTGTCAAGTAATGACAGCAAAAACATCATCAAAGCTCTCTGATGGCACAGGTCAGCCAGGTGAGTGTCACAAACATCAACCCACTCCAGCCAGCTCTGTGGATCACACCTAAAATACTTTTGTTTTTGAAGTATAAAATCATGGATCTCCAAAGGGCTCAGTTTGCTCTCAAACTTGCCACTGGCCTCTGCCCACCACATCCTTTCCCCACAGCAAGCAAGCTGCATGTGAAGGGTGACAGTTTCCAGCCCTCCTGACACTCTAGAGTCCCACAGACAGGACCTTCCAGCTTTTCCCAAAGCCTTTAAAAAAGCAAAGTTCAAATGCAAACACTCACAAACTGGAATTCCGTGGCTGCTCCAGCACCAGCCTCAGCCTTCTTGTCAGCACCAGCTGCAGAAAGAGAAGCAGTCAGTGCTCACAGAACCCCCTGCCTGGGAGCAAGGCTTTAACCATCCCACAGAACTCAAAGTGGGGCTAAACACAGCAAAATGGAACAGCTGTAACTGAGCACGTTTGAGAGTTACCAAACCACCCCCAGGGAAAACCCCACAGCTCAGCCGGACAAAACTCCAGCACACCTCCCATCCACCCTCACATACAGACTCTAAGCTATGCCAAGAGTCTCATCTTCCCCTTTTCTCCTTGAGAGGAGCCCCAGAGCCGGGACAATTGTCCCTGAGAGGGCAGGGGGCCCAGGGGCACACTCACGTGGCACGGCGCTGCGGCGGTACGTGTCCCGGTCAGCCTCGCCCCGCGTGAGCCGCGCCGGGCGCTCGCCCTCCAGACCTGCAACACAGAGCACAGCTCACACACTGCTCAGCCAGGGCACAGACACACACCTCCCGCAGCCCAAGGTGCACAACAGCACCGGGTCTGCCAGCAGTGCTGCTCCTGGGGCAGCTCGGGGAGAATAAACCTAAGGAGAACAGTGATTTAGTAAGGGAAACCTCACTGGAAGGGTGAAATCCGCTCAAGTGTCCCAGCTGGAAGTTAAATAATGTGGGAAGTGGGTTTACAGCATCATCTCAACAGTTCTCTGGTCATCAAACTAGTGCTGAACGTTATTGTTGGTAAAAATCCCAGAAATACTGGGAATCTGCCATGGCTGACAAGCCTGTGCACAGCTGAGTCCCAAACTGCAGGACAGCATTCCCACCCCAACCTGAAACAGCCATGCTGTCAGTACCCCAAATCCCTCCACAGAACACGTTCAGGACAGTAAAAGCAGATTATCTGTGGAATCTCAGATTAATACCAGACAAAACTGCTGCAGGAACACCCAGCCATGGTGGGATCACCTCATCTCAGGGACTGGGATGTGTCCCTGGAGCCCAGGCTGGGGTCTGCCCACCCAGGCAGGACCCACTGAGGGGCAGCTGTGCCTGGCACACCCCAGTGCCCTCCTGCACATCCACAGGCATTGCTTTGGCCATAAAAAACCCCAGTTCTTGTAATAATTCTTTTGCTACACCACCTCTGTGTCACCCTGACTGCTGCTGCCTCAAGCAGGTCATCCACAGCAAAAAACAACACCAAGGGCAGCCCTTCCAACCATCCCTGCCCAGATGGGGCTGAGGAGGGTTCCAGCACCAGGACAATCCTGGGACACCACACAGCTGCTCCTGCACAAACCCCAGCCAGAAGCTGCCACCCCTCCCTCCCTCCCTCCCAGCAGGGATGCAGCTCCCTTAAGCTCACTGGATAAACACAGCATCTAAAGAACAAATCTTGGAACATCCAAGCAACTCAGAGATCAAAGAAAGCAGCATATTCCCAGTTTCTCTGCAATTCCTTCCTTTGAAGCAGGTGATGCTCCCGTTTTGTTTGGCTCAGACACAAATTGCAGCAGCTGGGGGTGAACTCCCAGCACTCCCTGGCCCAGCCCTGTGGCTCAGAAGCAAAAAAGCACAACCCTTGTGATCCCCCAGAGCCAGAGCACATCTGGCTGCACCCCCTGCCCTCGGGGGTGTGAAAGCCCACCAAGGGAAAATCAGAGCTGCAAGTCCAACACACAGAATCACAGAGCAGCTGGGGCTCATCTGGAGATCACCCAGTTCAACCCCTCTCAGGCAGGGTCACTGGGAGCAGGTGACACAAGAATGTGTCCAGGTGGGTCTGGAATGTGTCCACACCCTCCCTGGGCAGCTGCTCCAGTGCTCTGCCACCCACATGGAAAGCTCTTCCTCAGGTTGAGGTGGAACTTGTTGTATTTTATTTTCTGCCCCCTGCTCCTTGTCCTGTCATTGGGCACCACTGAACAGAGTCTGGCACCATCCCCTGGGCATATCTGTGGGTATTTGTGTCCTCTCCTCCATTCCAACCAGGCCCAGTTCCCTCAGCCTCTCCTCACAGAGAGATGCTCCAAACCCCTCAGCATCTTTGTGGGCTCTGCTGCTCCTCCACGAGATTTCTGTTAACCTTTAACAACGAGCCCTGTCCCAGGGGGAGCACGTTCAGTGTCCCTGGGGAAGGCAGAGTGGGACACCCACCACAGCTGACACCCAACCTGGCCACAGGTGATCCCAGGTGGGGCTCACCCAGCCCTGGACAGTGTCTCCTCCCCACCCCCACCTCAGCAGGCGTGCTCCCAGCAATCCCAGTCCCTGGGGAAGGCCAAACCCCACTCAGAGCACATCCCTGTGTGTCCCACCCCTCTCAGGGCACACTGCTCCGCTTCCAGCTGAAAAACCCACAAACCCCGACCACATTTCCTTGCTCTGCTCACAACTTCACACCCAATCCCCACAGCTCTGTGTCCTGCCTGCCCAGCCCCCCGTGCCCAGCCCAGCTGACCTTTGGGCCGGGGTCTGCCGGTCTCGGGGCGGCTGCGGCGCAGCGTGGCCGGCACGATCTCGGGGGGCAGGTGCAGATAATCCCGCAGGTACTGGATGCCCTCGTTGGTCAGGTACCAGTAGAAGTGTCTCCAGGCAAACTGCTCCTTCACGTACCCTCGGGACTTGAGGGACTGCGGGGAGAGCTCCCAGTTAGTCCCAGTCAATCCCAGTTCCTCCTCACAGGGAACACGGGACCACCCCAGGGACCAAGCCCCCCGTGTCCCCACGCCCTCCCACCTGCATGGCTTTCATGACGTGCAGGTTGGGCACGTTCTTGTCCACCAGCTCGGGGTGTTTGGGCATGTGCACGTCCTTCTTGGCCACCATCACGCCCTCCTTGAAGAGCAGCTCGTAGATGGCGATTCGGTTCTTCTTGGGCATCAACATCTGCACAGGACACAGCGAACAGGGCTCGGTGACATTCGGGCACCGACATCTGCACCGGGGACAGCGAACCCTGCTGGGCGAGCCCAGGGACGCTGCTCCCACCGCTCCCCGGGAGGGAAAACCGAGCTCTCCCGGCTTTTGCTGCGTAAATCATCCGTGTCGGGACACCGGGAACAGGACAGCGGCTCGCGGGGAGCCCCGCCACCGACGCCGTTGGTGCCGCCGTTAAGTCAAACTGAACTCGGGGACCGGGAGCCGTGGGAGCCTCTCACCGCTCCGGGAGCCGGAACCGATCCCGGCAGCGCCCCCAGCACGGGAAATCGGCTACGGGCGGCGCTCCCGGACCCGCCGGGCCCGGGGCTCTCCGTGCTCGGGCATGATTGAACCCCCGCGGATCACGGACCTCCCCCGCGGCAGCGCCCGGGCCGGGAGGCCCCGGTGCCAGCGCTGGACATCCAGTACCACCCCGCGGCTCGGCGCCCCCAATCCCTCCCTCCCCGCACAGCCGGGCTGGAGCCCCGATCGCGGAGATGCCCCGCGGGGGGGTCCAGCCCCCGGGATGGCGGCGATGCGCGGCCGATGGCCCGAGCGCGGCCTCACCGTGGCGGCGGCGGCGGGGCCCGACCGGAAAGGACTGCGCGTGCGCCGGACCGCCGCTTCCGCCGCGCCGAAGACCCCTGGCGGCGAGGGTGGCCGCGGCGCTGCCTGTGGCAGAGCGCAAAGCCCCCTCCCGCCTGGGAACGGGCAGCCCGGCGCGGCGCCTGAGGGGGGCAGCGGTGCCTGAGGGGGACAGCGGCGACCCCCGCCCCCCCACGGTGTCACCCCCGGCCGTGACATCCCCGCACGTCCCCGCCGTGCCCGGTGTCCCTCGCAGCGGGGCTGTGAAGCCCTGCCCGGGATCCCGGGTCGCAGCCCGGGCTCGGGGCTCCCGGAGCACCGGAGCGCTCTGCTCCCCTCACGGGCCCGGGAGCCGCCATTCCCCCAACCGGGGCTCTCGTTCCCAAAGGGTTTCTCTGGAGCCGTGTCCCCCCAGCCCGGAGCTGTCCGCCCCGGTTTGGGGGTTCGAACCCCCGGGAGCGACCGGAGCGGCTGCGGAGGAGGGGGAAACATCCGAAACACGGCGGGCACCGGATCCCGGAGCAGGCCCGGGGGCAGCCTGAGGGGCTGGGGGCGCACAGGGACCCCCGGTGCCCCGGGGCTTATCGCCATCCCCTCGGCGGGCTCGCTGTCACCTTGCGCGGCCGAGGAGCCGCCGCGCCGGGCCGGGGATTGGTCGGCTAAAAATGCCGCCCTAATCTCCGAGCTGATCTTTACCCCCTCCCTCCGCCCCATCTGCCGCCACCCGCCCGCGATGCGCAGCGCCGGCCCCGGGAGAGGCTCCGCCGCTGTCCCCGCGGCGCCGAGGTACGGCCGGGGGGCACAGGGGTGCGGGGAGCGGGGCGCTGTCACGGCGCTGTCCCCGCCGCTCTTTGAAGCGGCTCCGCGCCCTGCGCTGGGAAAGGAACCCGCGCCCGACCCGTTTTAAGTGATTTCCAACTCGTGCCGGGCGGGGAGCGGGAGGGATCGAGGGATGCGCCGCGTTCCTGGAGCTGCCCGGTGCCGTGCTGGGGCTTTGCTACCGTGCCATCCCCTCCTTTCTTCCTTTCGGACGGAGCTGGGGCGAAGCTCCCGCAGGGTGACCCCAAGGATGCTGCGACAATTGCGGCATCACCCGGCCCGTGCCGTGCCGCGGGGCAGGAGCTGTCCCTGCTGGCCCGGACACGCTGCCCGCGGGCACTGTCGCTGTCGCTGTCCCTGCCTCTGCTGCAGCAGATCACAGCTCCTGCACCTCCTGCCTCGGAAATGGCAAAGCAAGTGCTTTGCTAAACGGATTAGAGCTCTCCCGGCAGCCTCCCCGGCTGCTCCCGCATCCCTCGGCCCCCGCGTCGCCTTCCCCGGGCAAACCCCATCCCTAAGCCAAGAGACCGCAGCACAGCAGAGATCAGGCACTGCGGCTCCCTGACCCCGAAACCCCGCCTGAATCCCCGAGGCTCCTTCCACCTCCTGGGGTTTTGTGCTTCCTTTGGAAGAGCGCAGAGAAAATCGGGCAATTCACCAGGCAGCGGCTGGGCCGGTGCTGGAGGTGCTGCCCTGCCCGGGGTCCGCACTGATCTGTGCCCCCGGGCCGCTTTCTCTCCCTCCTCTCCCTCCTCCCAGGATGTGCAGCCACCGGAGGGGCTGCGGCAGGACGGGAGCGGGATTTAACCGTGAAAGGATTGAGGGAAGGGAGCCCAGGCACTGGCAGGGACCGACAGTGACGTGCACAGGGCCGGGCGACAAGGGAAGGGACATCAGCAAAGCGTGTCAGCACCAACCGGGGCCACGTCCTGAGCCCAGAGCCTGGGCTGGGCTCTGTGTGGGATCCCCCTCGCTGGGAATGCCCTGTCCCCAGCTGTGCTGGTCCCTGCCAGGACACGGGGATGGAGCCAGGCTCCTCCAGCACAGCGCCTGGCACGGCTCTGCCCGGGGACAGACTTTGTCCCAGGGGTGCCAGCCTGGCTGGCCTTTGTGCAACACCTTGAAGGCAAACTCCGGACCTGCTGAGCTCCTGCGGATGGTCCTGGAGGAGGAGGAGAGGTCGCATCCAGCCGGCAGCTTGCAGGGGCGGCCAAGCCAGTGTCCGGCTGTCCCCGGCGTGGCACAGCAGGCGGGGCCGCAGGCAGCGAGCCCCAGCAGTGCCCGCGGGTGGAATGTACAGGCTCCTCAGGCAGCTGCCTGCAGCCAGCCCCACGCTGCTCCCCAGGAAAAATGGAGCCTTTATGTCCCGGCCCCAGCCCCTTCCCCGGAAAGGCTCGGAGGATGCCCCGGCCGGTGACAGGCAGACAAGAAGGGGATTGTTTCGGTGGGATTTGGGTTTCTGGGAGCACCTGCCCCGCGCTGGGCCCTCCACAATGGCTGCCTGTCTGCCGCAGAGCCGCCAATTATCCTCCGCGGCTAATTAGAGATGCAAAGTAGCGCTTGCATTCTCCCAGCTCCCCGGAGGGCTCCTGGGACCGGCGGCACATCCGCAGCGGCGACGCAGCCCGGGCTTGGGGCGAGCGTGGGGCACTGGCCCCATCCGGCCCCCGAGCCCCAGCTGCCCCTCTGCCCTGCCCTGCACTGGAGGGCAGGAACGGGCTCGGGATCCTGGGGTGCCCTCTGCCCCCATCCACACCAGTCTTCCCTGGACCACCCATGGGCTCTCCCAGAAACAGCTGAGCCCCATAACTCAGGGCTCTGCCGGGATTTAGGGAACACATTTCCTTTCCTTGCTGGGAGCTGACTGTGCTTGAAGCCCCCCCGTTCGTGTGAGGGCCGGCACTTCTGCCTGGCTGATGGGCAGGCGGCTGATCCCTGGTGGCATCTCTTCATTCCTGCCTGCTCCGGCTCGCTGGGATCACGGTGTGGGCTCATGTGCTCTGATTCTCCATTTGTGCTCACAGAGCTGTAATTCCAGAGCGGCAAGTGGCCCCATAAATCAGGGCTTATTTCCTGCCAATACCGTCTGCTGCTTCCCACAAGGAAACTCATTTACAGGAGGAGAAGTGACTTACCGCTGAAAACAGTAAACGGTGGGATGGTGAGAGCCGGGGAAGAGTTTGTCGTGACCGAGTTTTTGGTGAAGGAGCTGCGGGGGCAGAGCTCCCACCTGCTCCCTGCGTGGAGCAGCCCAAGCTGCAGGGAAGGAGACCTGAGTTGGTGCCACCTGCACAGACCACAAAGCTAGTGGCAATGACTCTTTGCACTGGGGAACCCGCCCAAGTCATTGAGGTCCCCCTGTCACCATCCTGGAGAGTGTTTGTCACCTAATGTTTAATGCCAAGGACATTTTCCCCTCTGCAGCAGGGATGCTGTCAGGGCAGATGGCAGCTGGGACATCCCAGTGGTGACCCTGTGCTGAGAACTGCCAACTCACTGCATGAAAGGACCATGACCAGATATTCAGCACCCTCTGGTTCCTCACCTTGAAACGCCAACAGGCAAAGATCCCCTGCTTCTGAAGGAACCACCATCCATCCCGCTCCTGTTTGGGATTGGGAGCATTAAACCCCGGGGGTCTCACCCCAGCAGGGTGTGAAACCTTCCGGGGGCCATTCTGTCTGGCTCGGGTGGCACGGAGCTGCAAGGAGCCGGGCGGCAGGCGGGCTGGAGAGCCCCACCGAGCTTCATTAAGCAGTCCAAGGCGCTTGTTAGGGGAAAGCTGAGCCGGCAGCAGAGGCCGGCAGAGCCCCCCGGGACCGGGTCGCATTCTCTGGGCAACCCGATCCCGGCGGCAGCGGCCCCGGCAGCCTCATTACTGCGGCTTCTGCAGCGGCTTCGGTTACTCGCCTGGACGCTCTCGTCTCCTGCTGGCTTTTAATTTCCCTGACATCCCCCGCGAGCGGGGGGATGCAGGCGCAGTGTCGGGGAGCCTGTCATCACCCCCACCCGCATCCTGCCTGATTCCCGACGGCTTCCAGCCCCCTCTGCCCCCGGGACTCCCATCCCGTAACAAGCCCCGGTGACCCCCGGGCATGAGCCCCGGGGCTTGGGAGGAGGCAGATGGGCAGATGGCAGTGAGGGGGAGCTGCCCTGCTTCCCTCCAAGAAGCCTTGGGGAGTGCAGCCCCCTCACCCCTTTCCCCAGCCCTGCCGGGGGGAAAAGACTGTTCCTGATTCTCTTGCCAGCCTGTTCCCAGCTGGCACATTTGGCAAGGAGGCGGCACCGGCTGCCTCTCTGAAGGCGTTTTGGGGTGTTTGTTCCTGCAAAAGCTGTGGCTCAGCCCCAAAACCCCCCTGCAGCCGCGGGGGTGACAGAGAGGCCGGGGCAGCAGCAGAGGGAGTGCGTGGCTCTGTCCCGTCCCGTGCAGGAGGGACAACGACCCCCGGGGTACAGGACCAGGAGCCCGAGGGGGGTCCCCAAAGAGCCCCCCCACCTCATAGCCCGGGGGAAACGAGTCTGATTAGGCCCTAAGGTAGCCCGACCCCGCCATCGCTCTGCCGTGGCACCCACCCCCCCCGGCTGTGTCCCCGGGCCGCGGCCCCCGCAGTGGAGCAGCCCCGGTGGGTGCCCTGGCCGGGGGTCTGGGGCCGGGGGGTCCTGCGGGGGCTGGCGGCAGTGCGGAACCTCGGGGTGGGCGCGGACGCGGGGATGGGGGGGTCCATTCCCCCCTCCGCCCCCCCCCGGATGATTTTCGCAGCAGCGGCTCCATCCCGGTTGCCATGGCAACGGGCGGCTCGGGCAGGCGCGTGCCCGCGGCCGTGCGCGCCGCCGCTGCCCGGCGGGAGCGGAGCGAGCGGAGCGGAGCGAGCGGAGCCCCGGCCCCGGCCTCGGGCCCCCGGCCCCCCCGGCCCCCGGCAGGTGAGCGCGGCCCCCGCGGGGACAGCCGGGTCCACTGCGGCGACAAGGTGCGGGACGCCCGGTGCCTTGCGGGGATGCAGTGCGGGATGCCGGGGTCCCTTGCCGGGATGGGGTGCGGGATGCCCGGGTCCCTTGCGAGGATGGGGGGGCGGCGGGGGGATTGCAGTGCAAGGACCGGGCAGTAAGGCATGGCTTTGCACCCCCCGGCAGGACACGGTGTCCCCCGATCCCTTCTGCAAGCTAGGGAGGTTGGGGGGGTATATGACCTTCACCCCCTCCGTGTGTCCAGTGGGGTGCTGGGGAGAGGGACACCCCTTCTGCAATGCTGCCGCACTCCCGGGCTTCTGCCTCAGTTTCTCCATCTACAAATAATGGGGCGAACTTGTGCTGTCCCTGTCATGGCTGTCCCCCTGCCCAAATAAACACCTTACCCCATCACTGAAGCCCCTCCTTTCAGCCGTGTCACCCCAGCTTCTCCCTTGCTGCCCCCCATCTCCCCACTTTCCCGTCCCCTCTGGCTCCACGTCTCTTCTCCACCACAGAGAGCTGAAATTCCACTGTCCCTCCACCTCTCTTGCTCCCAGCAGCCCCATTTGCCTTCTGTCGCCACGAGCTCCGGGTCCATCCCACCGAGGCTCAGGGGCCGGGACCCCCGTGGCAGCGCGTGACGCTCCGCTTCCCCCTCCCTGGTGCGGAAGCGGGGGGATGGCACCGCCGTATCCTCCACCATCCCCGTTTGCCACTTCTGGGTTTAATTGCAAACCTCATCTTTGGATTTCTGCCTAAACCCGGCTCCCGGGACTGCACAAATCCCTGCTCGCTGTCCGAGCAGCCTTGTTTACCGCGGCGAGCCGAGGCGGCAGGATGAGACAGAGCTGCGGAGCTGGGCAGCCAGTGGAGCCCCCAGCTGAGGCTGAGCCCCCTCTCCCTTCCCCAGCCCTGAGCACACGCAAGGTGTTGGCAATCCTGCTGCTGCTGCCCCTTCAGGGATCCCCATCCACATTCCCCATCCGCATTCCCTGCACATCCGCTGTCCCTGAGCTGGGCTGCGGGCTCCCCTGGAGAGACACTTGCGTTATCTGCAAATGCCAAACAAGCTTCCCGAAATTTTTGCACAAGGCTCCTAAAATCCCTAGAAGATTAATGGGTGCCCTGAGCAGGGCGGTTTTGGGAGCGCAGGGGGAAGGGGAAGCTCTCTGCAGAGCCCACATGAGCTGTGAAGCCGATCCCTGCCAGGGCTTGGAGCAAATGTGTCTCCCCTGGCTACTGCAACCTGGCAGCACCTGGCCCCCGGCGGCCTCCCGTCTGTGCACAGGACACGAGGCTCCTGGTACTGCTCCTGGATCACTGAACCTCCTCTCTGGTTTGGGGGAGCCCACAAGCCCTGACCCTGCAGGGTCCAGCAGGTCCCCAGGCCTCGGATCCCCCATCAATGCAGATGACCCTGATGGAAGCAAGGAGGCTGCCATAGGCACATTCCATCCAGGATTCCTTGGAAAAGTGGCTCCCAGAAGTTTTCCAGCATTACCTATGTGCCCCCTCCAGGGTCCTGCTGCCCTTGCAGCAACCTCACACACTGCTGGGTCCTGGGCAGCCCCATGGTGCTGCTCTGGCTGAAATCCCATGGAGAATCACCCACCATTCTGGGTTTGGCTCTTTGCCCAAGGGCTCCAGCCCTGCTCATGTTGCAGCCAAATGGGTTTTGCCAGGGAATGCAGGAGGGACCCCACAAGAGCCTGCTCCCATGGAGACAGTACCCTGGAAGGGCCCAGGCTCCCCACCTGCCTGGCATTGGGCTTGGTCTGATGACAAGAGGGCAGGATGGTGCTGGGGCTGCTCAGCCCTGAGCCCCTGGTGCTGCTGATGCTGAGCTACCACCGTGAATCAGCAGCACCCACTTAACCCTTTCCTCACAGGGTCTCCATGGGCTCTGGAGGGGGCTACGCTTCAGCCACGCCACAGCCAAACCCCTCCACGCTCTCTGGCTCCCTGAGCTCTGACCCCTGCCAGCTCCAGGAGCGTTTCCCAGCCCCATGGGGCACACGGAGCAGCCCCGGTGTGGGAATCCCACAGCCACTCAGCTGGGTCAGACTGAGCAGCAAACCAGGCACAGCTCCTGCAGCTGCAAAGACTCTTGCAATGCACATTGGTGTCACAGGTTTTCCTGGGACCTGCTGTTGTGCCTTGTCCACTTCAGCCCCCATTTGTGGCCACCTCAAGCCCTGTGTGTGGCCACCTCAAGCCCCCGTGTGTGGCCGCACTGGGAGCAGCACATGGGTGCTGGTACCCACGGTGGATGCAGCCCCAGAACATGGTGGTAGATCTGCTGCCAGGCTCCTCTGGACCTCCTTGGCTGAATCCATTTGTCTTTGCCATGAGTGGCCACAGTGGTGCATCATGGTGGCATTGGCTCTGCACCCCAAAATGGACCCTCAAGCAGCCCTGTGCTAAGGGAGAGCAAATGACCTTTCCTGTGGCCAAGAGCCCAAGGCCCAGCCCACTTGCTTGGATTCCCACAGACCAGTGCAGCTCCCAGTGTGTCTTCCCCCTGCCCTGGATGCTCTCAGCAAGGGTCACTCACCCACTGCCCTCCCAGCAACGGGGCTCCCACCTGGTGTGAACCTCCTGCCTGGGGACAGCGTGGGGACAGGTATGGGGACACTATCTTGCCTGTGCTCTGCTCCTCTGCTTGCAGTGCCTCTGCCACCATCCTGCCTTAGCCAGGGGCTCTTGGCAGCAGAGGAACCTGCACCAGAGGCTCTGCAGCCACTCCTGCCCCTGGTCCCCACCAGGCTCGGCCAATGTGCCCAGGGGCAGAAGTGTGACATCCCCAAACCCTGCTTCTTGGCTGCAGGAGAGATGCTGGGTCTAGGATAGCAAACACACCTGAAGAGAGCAACCTGGGGACAGGGGACAGCTGGACTGGACTGTCCCATCTCCCTGGGGACAGGGCTCTGCCAGCCAGGGCTCTGCCGTGGGCATGCAGGCATCTGCCTATGCCATGCCCGTGGTGTCAGCAGCACCAGCCTCTGCATTGCAGCAGCCTCCTGCCTGCACAGGGCCATGCCCACAGAGGGCAGAGACCCCCCTGCAGCAGCAGGGCAGCAGGAGCTGCCTGGAGGGTGAGGAGAGCTGTGTCAGTGCTCAGCACCCAGCACGCTGACAGGAGAGACACAGCGGGGCCACTTCTGCAGGAGGAGCAGCCCAAGGGCACGTGGAGCAGGAGCTGGGACAAACTCCTCTGTCACTTGATGCCAAACCTTCTGTGGCTTCTCCCTGGCAGCTCCGTGGAGGCGAGGGGCCGAAGTGGAGCCCCCCAGGCCGGGGGTACCCAAGCGGCAGCGCCTGGCTGGGGCTGGCAGCTCTCCACGCCGCAGCTCGGCCGCCGGCTCTGCAGGCGCCAGGCATCACCGCCGGCCGCCCTGATGCGAGGTGATGGGCTGTGCTGGCAGGGCCGGGGGCTGGCAGGGGCTGGCAGGGGGCTGGCAGGGGGCTGGCACGTGTGGCACAGGCGGCCGAGGCGGCCTGGCACGGTGGGGGCACACGCACGTGCACGGCCGTGCGAGGGTGGTCGTGTGTGGGGGTGTGTGGCGGGAGAGTGGCGGCGAGGCGGCAGCGTTAGCTGGGAAGTGATGCAGAGCCAAAAATAACCCCCAGGCTGCAGCTCGGACCAGGTAGTGGCTCAGAAAGGGAGCTGCAGCAGCCACGTCCGCAGTGCCCCATGGCATGAGTGGCTCACGGGGGCAGCAGGGGCTGGCACTGTGCCCGTGGGTCCTGGGGTACACCCAGCCATGGGTGTGCTCCCTCCCTGCTGTCCCCGTCCCAGCCCTGGTGCATGGCGCTGTCACCCTGAGGGTGCCCTTGCCATGCCAGCGCAGCCATTGCAGCAAAACCCAGGGCACAACACCTGGGCACTGCGCTGTGCCCGCAGCTTTCAGGGGAGATGAAGCATGCAGCACCTGCGCGGTCCCTTGGGGCTGTGCCACCAGGTGCTCTGTCACCACTGCGGGTGCTGGGTGGGGACGGCGGTGGCAGTGCTGTGGTGCCAGGCAGGAGCAGTGGTGGCACTGTGGGTGCCAGGCAGCAGTAGTGTTGGTGCTCTGGGTGCCAGGCAGTGGCAGTGGGGTGCCGTGAATGCCAGGCACAGTGGTCCTGTGTGTGCCAGGCAGGGACAGTGGCTGTGCCGTGGGTGCTGGGAGGAGTGGTGGCAGTGCTGTGGGTGCCAGGCAGTGGCGGTGGCGGTGCCGTGGGTGCCAGGCAGGCGCGGGCGCTGCGTGCTGCCAGCTGCGGGGGGACACTGCTGTCCCCCATCCATCTGCGTCTCGGCGGCTGAGCGAGGGACAGTCACGCGTTTATTTTTAACCGTCTGGGGAGGGTGGAGGGGATTGGTGCCTCCCTGGTTATATCACTAAATCCCTGCCGGGCCCTGTTACTTCCAGCACAGCGAGCCCTGCGCCGTGCTCCAGTAACTGTTTCAGGTCCCCGTGCTCCTGGGGCCATGCCCTGCCCTGGCCTGGGGACACCTCAGGGCCAGCTGTGCGCACAGCTGGAGAGCGTGGGCGCTCACCAGTGCTCCCCACAGGACCCTGTACCCCCAGCCCTGCCCTCCCACCCCACCACGGGGCAGAGCACAGGTGGCCAGGCCATCCCTCTGCCCATTCCACCTCCCCAAGGAAGGGATGATGTGTGAGGTTTATGGCCACATCTCTCAGCCCTTTTAGGGACAGGGCAGGAGGAAATTTGAGCTGTTCATGGCCACCTTGTCCCCATCCTGGTGGCAGATGCCATGCAGGATAGGCCCAGTGCTTTCCTGTGGAAACACTGTCCAAATCCAGGTCAGGATGGGGATGATGAGGAGGATGCCTAGGAAAACGGCCACCACAGTCCCTGCTCTGTCCCCGTGCGGTGCCACCCTCAGCCACCAGCCCCCTCCCAGCTCTCAGCAAAGCAACAAAGGGTTAAGCCACGGAGCGGGGCCACGTGGCACTCCGGGGATGCCGTTTTTCTGAAGATCAGGACGGATTAGGGTGGAATATCAGGACGAGAATTTCTTGGGCGGCGCATCCCCTGACCCTGCCATGGCCCCTCGCCCAGCGGCTCCCAGTGCTGAGCCAGGCTCTGCCCAGTGAGCTCCCACCGTGCTGCTCCCCATGACTCCCTCCCAGCACCGCTGGCTCCAGGGGTGTTGGATAGCACCCAGTGGGTGGTGGGCACTGGAGGAGTCTGTGGGTCCAGAGCTGGAGAGGGCACTGTCCCCATGCCCATCCCCTGTACTGGGACACTTGGCCCACGGAGCTGTTGGCAGGAGGAATGGGGGTCCCCTGCCCCCCTGTGACTCTCCTCTCCTGTCCCCTCAGTGCATGAGGCTGGTATTTGCCCAGGAAACCCCCAGCGTGTGCTCCGCCGCCCGAGGCAGCGCAGGGAGCCATGTCGGGTTCCTATGACGAGTCGGCATCGGCCGCCGAGGAGACAACCGACAGCTTCTGGGAGGTGAGTCCCGGCCATCCTCTCCTCCCACAGACCCCACCGCCACTGTCACTGCATCCCGAGGTGTCCCCTGGGCTGGGGGCTACCCTCCCTCCTCTGCCTGAGAGCATCCCTGCTGTGGTGGCTCTGTGTCTGAGCTGGCTCTGCCCAAGGTCTCAGTCTTGGCTGTCCCTGAGTGACAGAGGGGTTGGAGGGAGTTTGGCTTGAGCAGCCCCAACCCAAAGCTCCATCCCTGCACCCCCAAATTGCCTGGTGCTTCCCCTGTAGCCACCCCAGCGCAGCTGGGGCTGAGCCAGGATGGTCACAGCCCCCACAGCTGCCTGTCCCCGTGCCCATCCCAGGTGGGGAACTACAAGCGCACGGTGAAGCGGATCGATGATGGACACCGGCTCTGCAATGACCTCATGAACTGTGTGCACGAGCGGGCCAAGATCGAGAAGTCCTACGCCCAGCAGCTCACTGACTGGTCCAAGCGGTGGAGGCAGCTCATCGAGAAAGGTACCGTGGCTTCCCCACGGGAGGCTTTCCCCAGGACACCTGGGTCCCCGTGTACAATCACAGCTTCACCTGGCAGAAGTGGAGGGGGTGAGGGCAGTGGGGTGACCCCAGCTGTCCCCTCGGCCCCCAGGTCCCCAGTATGGCAGCCTGGAGAAGGCATGGGCCGCGATCATGACGGAGGCGGACAAGGTGAGCGAGCTGCACCAGGAGGTGAAGAACAGCCTCCTGAACGACGACTTTGAGAAGGTCAAGAACTGGCAGAAGGATGCCTACCACAAGCAGATCATGGGGGGCTTCAAGGAGGCCAAGGAGGCTGAGGATGGCTTCCGGAAAGCCCAGAAGCCCTGGGCCAAGAAGCTCAAGGAGGTGAGAGAAGCACAGAGTGTCCTGGGGCAATCCTGTGTCACCAGGTCCAGCCCTGTGTGCCCAGTCCAGGCTGGGAGAGACACATGGCACCTCCCCACAGGCAGAGGGTTGGCAGGGGGCTGTGAGTGCTACTCTGATGTCCTTTCCCTGTCCTCCCCACAGCTGGAGACAGCCAAGAAAGCCTATCACCTGGCATGCAAGGAGGAGAAGCTGGCCATGACCCGTGAAGCCAACAGCAAGGCAGATCAGTCCAATACTCCTGAGCAGCAGAAGAAGCTCCAGGACAAAGTGGAAAAGTGCAAGCAAGACGTGCAAAAGGTGTGAAGCACTGCCCTGTGCCAGACGCACGGGGCATTGGGCAAGGGAAACCAGAGGAGATGGCCACCATATCCCTTTCTTCACCATCATTTCCCATTTTCCCGTTCCTGTGCTCCTGGAGGATAAGGACTTGCAGGCAGTGCTCAGGGAGTGTGAGCTGGGCAGGGATTTACCCCACTTATGGGGGCTGATTCCACCTACTGAGGCTCCTGGCTCAATTTGGGCTTCCCAGCTCTGGTGACCCCAAAGCAGACCTCTCAGCAGGCAGAAACAGCCTCTGAGGTACTACCAGGCTCTCTCCTGTCTTTTTGCAGACTCAGGAGAAGTACGAGAAGGTGCTGGACGAGCTGAACAAGTGCACCCCGCAGTACATCGAGAGCATGGAGCAGGTCTTCGAGCAGTGCCAGCAGTTCGAGGAGAAGAGGCTCAATTTCCTCAAGGAAATGCTCCTGGACATCAAGAGGCACCTGAACCTGGCCGAGAGCAGCAGGTAGGGGCAGTGAATTCTGGCCAACATGATGGTCACCAAGAGGTACCAGAGTGGCAGGAGGCCGTGCAGGAGCCTGGCGCCCCCCGGTGGCTTGGAGGACACACAACCTGTCCCCAGGTGACACAGCCTGGCCATGTCCCTGTCCCACACTGTCCCCAGGGCCCCACCCTGACTCACAGCCCCCCAAACACGTCTCACCCCACAGCTACGCCAACGTGTACCGGGAGCTGGAGCAGACCATCCGCATGTCGGACGCACAGGAGGACCTCCGGTGGTTCCGCAGCACCAGCGGCCCCGGGATGCCCATGAACTGGCCCCAGTTTGAGGTGAGGCTGGGCGCCCTGCCTGGGTGCTGGCAGCTCTGCAGGGCAGCCGGGCACTCAGGGGTTGTCACTCTGTGCTTGCAGGAGTGGAACCCGGACCTGACGCACACGATAACGCGGAAGGAGAAGCAGAAGAAGGGCGAGGGGGTGGCCCTGACCAACGCCAGCAGCGCGGGCGACACGGGGGCTCAGGCGGGCGAGCGCGGGAGGTGAGGGCCGGCATGAAGGGAAGGTGCCATGAGAGGCACGGGCTGTGCCTGTGCAAGCATTTGGGGATGTGGGATGACCTCGGTGAGAGCCACCCCTTCCTCTCCTCCCCCTCCCAGTGTGAGCAGCCACGACCGCGGGCAGACCTACAGCGCCGAGTGGTCCGATGATGAGGGCAGCAACTCCTTCAACACCAGCGAGGCCAACGGCGGCGCCAACCCCTTCGACGAGGAGTCGGCGGGGAAGGGCGTGAGGGTGCGGGCTCTGTACGACTACGACGGGCAGGAGCAGGATGAGCTCAGCTTCAAAGCAGGTACGGTCCCTTGCCAGTGCCAGGTAGGATGGGGCTCGTCTGCTGGAGCTGTGGGTGTGAAATCCCTCAAATAATTTCTGAGTTGGCCCAGCCCTTCAAAGAGTTGAACTGGCAGAAAGGGGAAGGCAGAAGCTGAGCCCAAAGGCAGAAGGGACAGGAGCAATGGGAAGGGACAGGGCACGTGAGGGCTCATGAGTCACCCCTTGCCTTTCTATCCTGCAAACCCCCAGCCTCTCCATCCCAGGGAGCAAAAGGGGGTGGGAGAATTTCCAGCACCTGCAATGAGCTCTTCCCTTCCACCTTCCTCTGCAGGTGATGAACTAACCAAACTCGGTGAGGAAGACGAGCAGGGGTGGTGCAAAGGGCGCTTGGACAACGGGCAGCTGGGGCTGTACCCCGCCAACTACGTGGAGGCAATCTAAGTCTTGTGGTGTGCTCCTCGTCACCGTCAGCAGATAAATCCACCCTCCGTTGTCTCCATCTCTCCACCAGCCAACCAGCCATTCTGCCGTCTGGTCCTTCACTCCTCACCCTTAGAGATTCAGACATATTTTCCGACCAAGCTTTTATTTTTTTAAGAGTTGTCTCCGAAGAGTATTTTGCATAGTCGCTTTCTTCTAAGATAACGTGAAGCGAAAGATGACGTTGTCCGTTCGTCTACGTTAGTTGAATTTTTTTTTTTTTGTTTTTCTGAGCGAAAAGCCGATACCTCAAGATCTTAAAGCCCAACCAGTGAGAGCTCCTGATTGGTTGGTTTTTAAAGATACTGAAATCATGAGCCGCCTTCTGATTGGCTGGAACTGTTCTGAAACGCACGGCGCCGAAGCTCCTGGGACCAACCAAATTCATCCCAGAAAACCAAGAGGGATTGGAGTGTGACTCCGTTGGTTATTTTTTTTGGTGTTTCCATGTTCTCCCCAGTTCATCCTCCCGCCCCGAGGAAAGGGGTGAATGCCCCCTTCATCCCCGCGGCCATCCTTGAGATGCCCAGGTGAGGCGGGACCAGCCCCGCCACGGAGCTTGCTGGCATCTCCTCAGCTTCCTCCCGCTCCGGGCTGGGCTGTCAGCACAGCTGGAGCGGGCGGAGGCTCCCGAGCCGATGCCCGCTCTGTGCTGCAGGGAGCAGCATCGCCCTTCGGGTGGGCAGGTATCCAACGCACACCAGATCCAGGTGAGATGGCCCTAAAATCCAGCGCTGTCCGGAGAAGGACCCACCAGGGCCCGGTGCTGCTGGAAGCACCCTGATGCCCAGCCTGGGATAGCGAGGACTGCCTTGGGCACTGCTGGGGACGGTCCCCATCCTCCCCTTCCTGAAGAGAGGCAGGAGCAGAGCAGGGACGGGGGATGAGCATCCCTGCCTTGCAGGATGCCGGCAGGAGTGCAGCTCAGGAGGAGGGCTCAGGATACAGCCCAGGCAGAGCAGCTGCCCGGCGAAGAAACAAGACCCGCCAAGGCAGGGGAATGGCCGCAGGCTCTGCCCTTTGCTTGTCCCCACGTAGCTCTACCCCTCCTCCCCTGGGCTCTGCCCCGGCCCCGCAGCTCCCGCGGCCGCTGCCACCCAGCTCGGCCACCCCACCCCCTGCCTCGGGTGCGTCTGCCATGCCGAGCTCTTCCCTACGGATCATCTCTCATTTCTTTCCATACCATCACCCTTAGCAGCATCAATGCCATCGGCTTCCCGCACGCTCCTCCTGCTCCTTTCCTGCCCCCTCCGTTGGTTCGTGAATTTTTTGGCCCCAGGGATCCCGTGTTCTCGTGGATGCAGGGGAAGCACCGTGTGCTGGGCACGGTGGGCGGGAGCCATCCAGCCCCTGCCAGGTACCGGAAAAAAAACCACAAAGTCAGAAAAGACCCAACCAACCACCTGTCTCAGCAATGCACCCCGGTTTTTGTACATTGATTGTGTAATTTAAGAAGTATATATATAATATATATATCTCTCGTGATTGTATTTCCGTGGATACAACAACAAAAAGCAGCAAGAGAAAATAACCGAGCTCTGTCAGCGTCCTTGGCTCTGGGGTCTCCTTTGCTGTGCGTCTGTCCCACCCCCGGGGGGTGGCTGAGGTGGTTTTGGACCCCCATGGCACCCCCAGGTAGCGACACCCCCACCCCAAGGTTTTGGGGTGCAGCAGGATGGGGGGCTGGGATGCATTGCTGGGGGGACAAGGGGAACAGCCACTGCCTTTGGGGACTCCTGTGCCACTGCCGGGCAAAGCCTTGGGACACCCACGGCGGGGCTGGAGGGCACGCAGGTTTTGGGGCTGTACCGAGCACAGCCCTGACCCCGCGCTCTCCTGAGCCTGTGAGAGCAGGTTGATGTCACCTCCTGCCCTCCCCCACCCTGCCAGGGAGCTGTGAGGGGGACACAGGATCTGGGGCACCACTGGCACCCCCGGCCCCCGCACCGGCTGAGTCGGGCGCACACAGCAAATCAAAGACACACTTTGCTTTTTTTTTTCTTTCATGCCATTTTTTTGCATTTCCAGTCCCTTTTCCAAAGGCCAAGGCAGTTTTCCTCCCTCCCCTGCTCCTCACTGCCCTCCATCCCTCCTGCCAGGGTGGGAGCAGCACGGAGCAAGAACAGAAAGGAAAGGCAGTAGCTGGCACTGGTGGAAATTTTAAGGAAAAAAATCAAGAGACCAAGAACCAGGTGTTTTTTCCTTTTAAGCTCCCACAGAACATCCCTGGAAGCCTGGGACACCCCTTGGCATTTGAACCTAAACCACAACTCATCACCAGCCAAAACCAAAAAGCAAATAACCAAATAAAAAAAAAAACCCTATAATATAAAAGACCATCATTGCCAGGTAACTCTGGTGCAATGAGCAGGTGAAGCAATGCCCAGCTCTCTGCCCCAGTCCAGCCTCGGTGGATCACACTCTGGATTTATTATCCAGAAGGAAATGGCAAAGCTGCCATCTCCATTTCCCCAAACTCCAGAATCAGGCAGTCCAAGTAAAATCCGCATCAAGGGAAGAGCTTTGTGCCAGGGCACAGAACCTGGGGTTTTAGGAGGACTCTGGTGGCCCCGTGCACAAAGATGGGGCCATGGATACAGAACTGCCATTTGCAGCCCCAAATCCCTGTGAAGGGGAGCAGCTGAGCATGTCCTGGAGTGAAAAGCAAAGGGGGGATGCACCTGGCCCAAGGGGGTGCCCAAGGCCCCCATTGGCACAGCCCCCATGGCAGGCAGTGCCCTTGGCTGGTGCCAGGCTGCCCCCACAGGGATTGGGACAGGGCCCCACCATGAGCAGCAGAGGATGTCCCTGTCCCTGTGGGTGTCCCTGTCCCTGTGGGTGTCCCATTGTCTCAGCTCATGCCCAGGTTTTTCCTCCCTGAACAATGGCTGGGGTGAAGCCACCTACAGCCAGAACCCGGGAGGGAGGAGAGGAGGGGGGACAAGCCCAGGCACGGTGCCCACCCTTCCCGTGGGGGACAAAGGCTCTGCACGGTCCTTGCTGGAGGGGAGGGGTCCCTGTGTCCGATGCCAGCAGGTCCTGGCAGGGGAAGCCTCGCACCCAGCCGAGGTCCTTGCTGCTGGCAGAGGCTCTCTGTGGCCGGGCACAGGGAGGCAGCCGAGGTCCCCCGTCCCTCCCGGCGCTCCGCCGGTCCCGCGGCCGCTCACACCGGGTGGACGAACTGGTAGACGAGGCGCTGGGAGATGTCGGGCTTGCGGATGATTCCTTTCTTGTAGTACTGCCGGATGGAGCGGCTCAGCTTGTCGTAGTTCATGGCCGGGCGGTTCTTGCGGATGCCCCACAGCCGGGCCACCTGCGCCGAGTCCTCGATCTTGAAGATGCCTAGCAGGGGAGCGGGGCACGGAGGGTTACAGCATCTCCTGCCCCACCTCAGCCCCCCAGCGCCCGCCCCGGGGCTCTGGAGCGTGCTCGCCCACCTTTGTCCTTGTTGAGCCAGCGGATGAAGCGGCCGTAGTTGTGTGGTTTCAGCAGCAGCTCCTTGAGGAACTGCCAGAGGTGGATGGGCTGGCCGGCGCAGGACGAGTCCACCTCGCTGTCGGCCCAGCTGGTGTCACCTCCTGCCGCGGGAAGGGACGGGTGAGAGGAGGGAAGGGACAGAGCTCGCTGCTGTGCACCACCCCAGGGAGCTGCTGGAGTCCCCGCCAGGGAACCCCGCTCGATGCCAGAGGGTCTCCGGGGCTCAGCCCGGCTCTGGCTCTGGAAGATTTGCTTTCCCCTCCCTGTCTTGGAGCAGGGAGAGCAGCCCAGTGCTGCTCTTGCCCAGCCCGCAGGGGTGCAGGGGTGTGGGATGGGCCCACTGAGGGGTTCGAGCCATTCCCCCTCCGCTGGATTCTGCAGAGAGCCGCGGGGATGCTCTGGGGCAGCGGGAGCGCAGCCGCGCAGATCCCACAGCAGCAGCGGCTCCAGCGCTCTGGCTAATTGCAATTAAGCAGCGAGGGACCCCTCAAGCACCCCCGACCTGCCCGAAGCAGCAGTGGGGCCAGCGGAGCTGAGCCCACGCAGAACTCACCGCAGTATCTGACATCTCCCGGGGCAGCCTTCTCCTTCATCCAGGCGGCTGGAAGGGAGGAGCGGGGAATCAGGGGGGCACCTCCTGCGGCACAGCCTCGCCCACCCTCCCCAGCTCCCTCCCTGGCACCCACCAGACTTCCAGATGTCGAGGTGGGCGTGCAGGATGTCGCCGCAGGCAGGCGAGCGCTGGCAGAACTGCTCCTCGGACATGGCACACAGGTCCTTCCCCGACAGCTCCTGGAAGGATTTCCCGATCTGCGGCAGCCGGTACTGGTGCTCCGTCCACAGGATCCACTTCTGCACGTTCCCGGGGCTCCAGTCCATGGGGTCTGGGGCAGAGGGGGGTGAGCTCCAGCCAGGAGACGTCCCCTCCTCCCGTGGGGAGCAGCCACTCTCCCCCAGACCCCCTCACACGGCTGCAGCCCCCCAAATGCAGCGTGGCTTTGGCTCCCACGCCAGCACATCCATCCCTGCGAGAGAGCCCTGGGGGCACCCACCTGCGGCGATGTTGAGGAGCTTGCAGGCTGTCTCGATGTCCTTCAGCACCTCGCCCACCACCATGCTCTGCACCTGCTCCAGCGAGTGCTCCTCCAGGTGCAGGCTGTCCTGCAGGTCCCCCTCGGGCCCCAGCCCCAGGCCCTGGCTGTCGATGATGGGACACTGCTCCGGCTCCTTCCGCGCCTCCTCCCGCCCGCCCTGGCCGCTGCTGTGCGCCGCTTCCCCGCTGCCCTTGCTGGCCCAGGCCGTGTCCTCCGGGTAGAGCATGTCGAAGTAGTGCAGGCAGAAGGCTGGCAGGGGCTGCTCGGGGGTGCTGGGGGGGCTGGGGCTCTCCGGGCAGCCCCAGCTCCGGGGGTCGGGGTCCCGCGGGGGTGGCAGCAGCGCGGGGTCCGGCCAGGCGAGGCGGCCGGGGGGCAGAGCGGTGAGCCCGGGGCTGGCACTGCCCATCCCGCTGCTCAGAGCCGGCTCCAAACCTGCCCGGGGAGGAGAGAGGGGCAGAGTGGTCAGCCCGACACCGCTCCGGCCTCCCCGCCCGGCAGCCAGGCACAAAGGGAGGAACTAAGCCTGTTAGAGGGGAAAAACCCTGCAAAGAGCCCCACTGTGCCTGCGGATGAGTGCGGGGTCAGCCACGGCTGGGGGGCTGTGCCCGCTTTGGGAGGACCAACAGCAGCAGCAGCCAGCAGGGAGAAGGAGCTCAGGAGATGAGCAGGAGCTGAGCCCTGTTTAGGGTCTGGGGGTTTGGGGTCTCCTCAGGGGCTGCACCCCAGGATGGCAGCAGCTCAGTCCCAGGTGGAGCTGAGGCCTCGGTGGGAGGCAGTGAGGGACACTGGGGGAGCTCCCCAGCACCTGCACAGCACAGCCCTGGGGTGACAATGGATGCTTGAGCTGCAGGGACACGTTTCTGAGCATGGAAAACATCCTCTGCTGCTTCTACCTGAGGCAAATTAGCCCCCAGACCCAGATCCCTGGGAGGGACCCAGCCCAGCACCCGGCCCTTGGTCACTGTTGCTAACTCCGAGATGAGAACTTCCCTTGTAAGACAGGATAATTGCAATTACTTTCACTCTCTTGCAAGAGAAACTACCCAAAATCAGCCTGTCCCCATCTGTCTCTGCATGCAGGGAATCCTGGAGGCCATGGAGAAGAGGATGAACCTGCTGGATTTCCATGGCAACACCAGGGAATGTCTCCATCCGTGGAGAAACCTCCCCAAAAACCATCCTGAGACTTTGGGAAGGGGAAGCCCCTGCCAGGGCGTGGCCAGGGCACTGCTCAGCTCCTCCACCTTCAGCACTGCATTTTACAAGGAGAAGAATCATCCCAAATTGGGGGTTTAAAAGCAGGAAAAGGAGCTTTAGTAATTGAACTGGCACTGGGAAAGGAACGTGCAAAGTTGGAAACCCCTCAGGACACCAGGCAGCCCTGGAGGGGAGCAGGGAGCAGTGGCCAGGGAAAGGGGGTGCCCTGTTGTTCCAAACCCCAGCTGGGGGGGAAAAAGGTTTAAAAGACATGAGAGGAAAAGATCCCACATGGTTCCTCCAGGCAGAGCACAGCCCCCAAGCACGGGGTGGTCAGTGAAGGAGGGACAATGGGGACCCAGCCCTGTGTCCCTTGCTCAGGGGGGGTTAATGTGGCTCCTGAGGATTCAGTGCTCCCAGGAACATGGGTTTTGAAGTTCTGCATTGCCTGCACTTGGGGCAAGCTCATCACTTCATCCTTGGAACAGCCCAAAGAGCTCAGAAAAACCCGTGGAAGAGCCAGGGACACCCAAACAGCACCCACGGCATCCTGAGCCCATGGGGACCTGGGGAGGGATTGTGGGTTCAGGAGCTGCAGCCCACGACCCTGAGTGGTTTTGGTGGCACTACAACAAGGAGGAGGAGGGAAAAGAGAGAACCCAAACCCTCTTCTGGTCTGGGGCTGCCCCCACCATCCAAACAGTTTCCCTGAGAGATCGTGCCCGCTTCCAAACCTCTTCTTTATTTGTTTGGGATTAAAAGAAGAGCTTTAGGGGATCAACCCTAAATCCAGCCTCACGCTGCTCCCAGCACAAAGGGGAAGTGGTAACAGCTTGTGCAGCTCCTGCTGCTGCACAGTGCCGGCCGTGGGGGTGTCTGGGAGGGGACAGGTGCCTCATTCCCAACACCTCTGGGATGTTCTGAGCTTCATCCTCAGCAGCATGGGGGAGCAGGGCTGTGGAACCATCCTGGGGAACGCCACAGGATGGACAGCCCCAGCCCCATCTTCACCCTCATCCCCTCCTCCCAGCTGGACCAGAGGGACCCAATCCCTCGGGAAGTGTCCCCAAAAGCCTGAGTGTGCCCCACCAAGGGCGCTGTACTCCCAGGGCGGGGGCCGCTGTTTGACTTTCTCCCGCTCTGGCACGCGGGCGGCCGGGCTGGGTGGGACCTGTTTGCACTGAGAAACCACTTCAGGTGGCCTTTTCCCCCTCTTCCCCTACCCCTTTTTGCATTTCCCTGGAAAAGGAGAGCTGGAGGGGCAGCCCCAGGTGCACAGGTCCACACGGCACCCAAACCTTCCCCGTTCCCTGCCCGAGCTGAGCGAGGCTGAGCCGGTCATTGCATCAGCCTTGGCAGCTCCTCTGCCTGCACGGGGCTGGGATGGGCTGGTGGGGCTGGGATGGGGCTCCTGCACCTCCCAGGGCACGGAGCCAGCTCGAGCCCGGGGCTGCGGGTGCTGCTGGCTCACGGCTCAGCTCCACGGGCCTGCAGAGACCCAGCCGAGGGGGACAACGACGGGGACAAGGACCCCCGTGTCACCCCGGGCTCTCCTGGCAAGGGCAGCCCACCATGGCTCAGGGTGGAACGCTGGGATCGGCCCTTGAGAGTGAGGTGAAAAAAAAAAAAAGAAAAAGAAAAATAAATTCACCCACCCCCCACCCTCGAACAATGGGTCCGTTAATTAAAATCCAATCAGCGGTGGAACAGGTTGTGCCGGAGCGCCGTGGCACCGGGAGGTTGGCCCCGCCGCGGGAGGGGAGCTGCCCGCAGCGCCCGGGATGGCTCCCAAGCCCCCGGGCACTTCCGAAAACCCTTCCCAGGCGGCGGGGACAGGGACCAGGGCCAGGCTCCGGGGTCACCTCCAGCCCCAGGCTGGGGACAGCGCTGTGCTGTGCTGTGCTGTCCCAGGAGGAACTGGGGATGTGCGGGATGCAGAGCTGTCCCAGACTGCCCAGAGCAGCCTGGACTAAGCAGGAAAAGAGGCCTGGGGTCCCTGCAAAGCCAGGCACCCAGGTGGGTGCTCAGAGGCTGCTGACAACTGGACATCCTGCCAGGTCCCCAGAGTGCAACCCCAGAGTGACAGCTGTGCCACGTCCTGCTGCCAAACCCTGTGCCACGCACCCTTCTTATCTCTGGGTGGAGGAAGGAGCATTGGCCAGAACCTCCCCACAGCCAGGGCAGGGACTGGGGGGCTGGGGAGGTGACAGAACAGGGACTGGGGAGGTGACAGAGCAGAGGGCTGGCAGGTGACAGCCCGGGGGGCTGGTTCTGGTACCTGCATGGTGACAGGGTTGGGGCCAGGGCAAGCTCCAGGCTCACTCTGATGTACCCCCGGGGGGATGCAGCCCATCCTGGGGGGATCTGGACCCTCAGCTCCCCACCAGCCTCCTCCAACACCACCGGGGTGCCCTGGCTCCTCCTGCCATTACGTGCACGGCTGCTGGCACGGGGCCCAGGTGTCCCCAGGGTCCCCACGCCCTGGGTCAGGCTGCCCTCTCCATCAGCACAGGGAGGCAAACAGCAGCGACAGGGGACAGGCAGCACCCGCCAGTGACCTGAGCAAAGCCTGGTGCTCGCTGTCCCCCCGGTGAGCAGCAGAGCTTGGTGTTCCCCATCTGGGGCCAGGGAGCCCCTATTTATAGCAGCACCTTCCCCCCGTGCTCCCAGCCCCAGAGAACACCGGTATTGTGGGCATTTGGCACCCTCACGGTGTTTGTGTTTCACCAACCGAGCAGAACCACGAAAACCAAACCCGCAGCCAAAGTGACTTTAGGGCTGACAAAAAAAAACACCCCAGCAGGAAAGCAGCTGGGACAGTGCAGCTCTGGAAAAGGGGCTCAGCTTCACAGAGACACCCCGGAGCTGGCAGCTCCCCAACAGCCACCCAGGATGCTCCATAAAGGGTCCCAACTGCTGGTTTGTCACACGGTGCCCCAAAGCTCATTGTCCCCTGCCTGGCACACGGGCTGGTGGCACCCTGGGTGTCCCAGCTGTCACCAGATGGGCTCAGGAGGAGCTGGCCCCATGAGTCCTGGCTCCATCCCACCCCCCTTGCTTGAGCAGGAGGAGGCTGCAGAGACACAAGATTAGCAAATCCCGTTTCATTTTCAGTGACAGCATGCAGAGAAACGCCGGGAACCTCGCACCGAGGGACAGCCTGTCCCTGCTCAGGAGGTGCAAGGAGCTGTGGGGCGGCATTCTGACATGGCACAGCCCCGTGTCCACCCCACACTGGTGCCGAGAGCAGGACCCCTGGAGGGAGGGAAGGTGGGCTGGGTGGGTGCGGGGGGAGCCGGGGGTCGCGGCAGCGCGGGCGCCTTACCTCGAGGCTGTGCGAGCTCAGAATCCACATGGGTGCCAGCGCAGGGTGGGAAGAGCCGTCCCCGCGGCGCTGGGCGCGGTGTCTGCGGGGGACATGGCCCCAGGTGAGGTGTCCCGGCCCCAGGTGAGGTGTCCCAGCCCCGGCGGGGCAGCACCGCGCCCGGCTCAGCGCCGGCTCCGCGGCAGCGCGGCCGGACCGAGCCGCATCGGGCCCGGGGGCACCGGCGGGGAGGGGACAGCGAGGGGACAGCGAGGGGAACGGGGCACCCCGCGTGGCACCGGGGGAAGCAGAGGGATGAAGCCAGCGAGGGGGACGCCGGCAATGAGTGTCAGGGCTCAGCCAGAGCCTCCTTTGCCCATTATATCCGATTCCTTCCTTATTTACCTGAACAAACAAGCAGCGCTTACCTCAGCCGAGGTGTTTGAACAGCCCGGGCCGGGTTAACCCTTGGCAGGTGCGCCCAGGGCAGGCTCGGACCAGAACGGGCCTTGGGAGGGGAGTGGGGCAAACCCTGGCACCATTAACCCCTTCCCACCCTCACATGGGACGAGACAGGGACAGGGACAGGGACAGGGACAGACAGACACCTGGCTCCTCCTGGGGTCACAGCTGCAGCACAGACACCTGTCAGATGTGTGAGGTCCATGGCATAACATCACTCCCAGAGCAGGCTGGGGCCAGGAGCATCCCTGAGGGATACCCCGGGAGCATCCCTGACTGGTACCCAGGAGCATCCCTGACCCACACCCCAGAACCACCCCCTGCCCAAGCGCTGCAGCCAGGGATGGAGCCTGTGAGTGAGGGTGCACAGAGACCTTGGGGGTGAAGGGAGCACCCAAACCCTCCCAGCTCAGGGACACAGCCTGTCCCCTGCCCGGGGGTCTGTGGCTGCAGGATGGGGCACGGGGGCACAGCCAGAACGTGCTGCACTCCAGGCCCAGGTTGTCTCCACCGGCACGAGCAGGAAAAAGCAGTTCTGAGCGAGACAGACACCGAGCTGGTATTTATTGTCCTTTTTTTTAGCACATGAAGCAGGCAGGGCAGTTCAGGCAGTTCTCCTGCGCACGTAGCGCTGCCAAAACCAAACTCCCCCATGCCCTAAAAACCCACGTCAGACCAAACCCCGCTGCAAACACCCACAGGCTGGCCCCACGTCACCGCGTCCCGGCAGGCACGTGGCTGTCCCCAGGTCCCCAGCCCACATACCGGTGACAGAGCCGGCATCCCTCGCTGCCCTGACCCGGGGCAGGCACAGATGATAAGCCATCCATGGGAAATGTTTGCCCCGAGGAAATGAAAGCCCTGGAGGAAGGAGACCCCGGTGCGAGCGCTGCGAAAACGCTTTGCTGCTATCGGCAGCGCCAGGAGTTTCTGCCTCCCTTTGAAACGCCTCAATGTTATCTTATCGTGGGGAAAGCTCCCCCTGGATCAGGGCTGCCGTGTCCCAGGGGAATTCTTTCCCCCTGTTTTGGTAAACACAACTGGGCCTGGGACACGTGGAAGTGCCATGGGGGGACCCCGGGACAAGCAGCTGAGTTGGGAAGCTGCCAGCACCTGATTGGGCTTTGCCAGGGGTTGGGCATGTTTGATTGGGATGTGGCACAGCCAGGAGGGGGTTCCAGGTCCCCCAGTGCCTTCCCAGTGCTCCTGGCAGCCACAGCAGAGCTCCCCAGGCCTCTCAGAGCATCCACTGCTTTGACAAGGCCCCAGAGGCACCCAAAGTGTCGCACCTCAGATCCCCCGAGGGCACCCAGAGCAGGAACATCCCAGCACAGCCCTGGGGCCGCAGCCCTGCAAGCACGGATCCCTTCCCCACAGCACAGAAACACGAGTGTCTCGGCTGTGGAAAGTGCAGCTGCAGGGTGGAGTCACGTGTAAATTCGACACCAGCCCGGCACCAGCCATGCTGGGAAAGCACCGTGGCCATCCCGCCCTTCCTGCGGCCGCTCCTGCCCCGAGCCGGGCTGTGCCTTGGGGATGTCTGCTGAGCAGGGCTTGCTTTGCACAGGCTGTGCAAGCTGCATCTGCTGGGACACCACCGCCAGGTCACCTGTGTTTATTTGGCTTCTTTACTACTTTTCACCAGAGCAAACACCAGGCCAGAGCACCAGAAGGAGTCAGAAGCAAAGCGGAAGAGAGCACAACTGGGGACACTGGACAGTGTCAGATGTCACCAAGCAGTGGAGAGTTCCCAGTCCCAGATCCAGAGCATCCCAGACCTGGGTCATCCTGGGCTGTCTGGGACCTGTTGTCAAACTCACACCTCAGTCTGAAAGAGCTTTACCTACTTCTCTTATCGGTAGCAGTGGGATCTCGATAACAGAAAGAGATTAAAGGGAAAAACATTTGCTTTTCTGGGCTCAGAGAGAGCTGGGCAGTGCAGCACAGAGCTGCAAAACTGGGTGAAAGGCCCAAAAATGAGACCTCTGCTTCCTTCCCAGAGGGCTCAGGGGCTGGAGCCACCCAGTGTCACCAGTTTCCATGGGCTCCAGCTGTGCCGGGCTGTCCCGACACCTTTCGCAATCGCAGCTCGGCACAGCTCTGCTTGCACACGCAAACCAGGAAAAGGAGAGATTGCAACACCTCAGGAACAACAAAAGAGGGAAAAGAAGTCTGGCTTTTCTGCCCTGTGTGCTCAGTTTTCGGTACTTTTTCCTTGTCCTCCCTGTCAACCCATCAGCTCCGATTCCGGTGTCTTTTGCCACTGCTGGAACTTCAATGCTTGGGAACGCGCCGACCGGAGGGGAGAGATGGAGAAACGACTCATGAATCAGCCTGGAGGAATCTCTGCCCACCTGCCTGTAGCTAATCTCTGGCTGCATCACAAGAATAATAGATAAGCAGCCATGCCACATATAATAAAACTATTGAAGGCCCTTGATGTCACTGTACAAACCACAGAGAGCAGGGAGCCCGAACTGTCCCACACGCAGCTGTGTTTCCTGGTCCCCTGCAGTGGTGGGGCTTCCTTTGCTCCAGCTCCTGCACAACTTTTGGGACAGTGGTGGCCCCTGAAGAGAGCTAGAGGCCCTCTGAGAGGCCACATGCTGCACCCCATGTCCGTGCCACAGGGTGACGATGGGACAGGATGAATCCCCAATCCCAGGCTGCAGGATGGGTTCTCTGAAGCTTTCCAAGGAAACTGGAAATGGCTGAAATGGTTGAAGAACCTTTAATGCATTCTCCCCACACCTTGGAGGGGTTCTGGGAGGGGAGAAGGTCTCTCCAGCAGAGCCCAAATTTACCCAGAGGGTCAGGGAGCACAAGTGCAGGAAGCCACAGGTGTGCCCGGAGGGAAAGGTGCTTTTGATGGTGCAACGTCCCTGTGCAGATTTACCTGGGAGAGCCTCCAGAGCTCCCAGACTGCTGGGATCGCTCCAGAGCCCAGACCACCGCAATCCCCTCTGACTCCTTATCCCAGCCAGACCTACCCACTTCCCGTGCAGCCCAGGGTGAGCGGGGCCGCTCCTCTTTATTCTCTTTATTACCTGCCCGGCTCCTCCATCTCCCAGCTGCTGCCATAATCGCTGTTTACGGGGCCGTGTGTGTGCTCGGGGCAAACAGCCGCCTTATTGCCCTGGCACCCGCCCGGGCCCACCCTGACAGCGGAGCCGGGGCTCCCATCCCTGCTCCGGAGCTCGGAGCCTGCTCCAGCTCCTGGGCGCCGCTCCCACACTCCATCCCCACCGTATGAGGCGGCTCCCGGTTGTCCCCGTGTCACCTGCGCTCCAGGGCAGCCCCCGAGCCTGCACAGGGGGGCTCCATGCAGCAGTGTTGGGCTGGGTGTCTGCTCCACACTGCTGCCACCGGGGGTCCAGGAGCCATCCCTTTGCTGAGCACAGAGACCTTGGTGCTCACCTGGCACCTTTCAAAGGCTGCTTTGCACCTGTAGTGGCAGGAGGTGACACGGTCAGTCTCTGGGGTGCCACAGTCCCGCTTCTGCAGCCTGGCTGTGCCTGGGAGGGCAGCTGGGAAGGACGAGCTGGGAAGGAGGAGGATGAAGACACCGGGGTGAACCCAGACCCTGGACCACCAGCTCCCCACCATTCCCAGCCCGGGTCCCCCCCAGCACCCCCAGGTTCGGTGCCACCCCGGGTGACGCAGGGGAACTCGTGGGACACCCAGCCAAGCAGGGAGCAGCGGATCCACCGCCGTGTTTGCTGTTCCCTTCCCAAAGCCCTCCTCTTTTCTTCCTCCGGTGGCATTAAACTCCTGCTTTTGTCTCTTGGGATTAAAAGCCTGGAAATGGTTGCGGGTCGCCCGGTGGTGCCAGGAAGAGAGGGCTCAGGGCGTTGTGGGCACACCCCGCTCGCCGCAGGGTGAGGAAAGGTCACGGCTCCCCCCGCCCCGCCACCGGAGATTTGGGGTGCAGAGGAGGGGAAGGATCCTGGATTTGGGCTCTCCATGCAGCTGCTGCATCAGCACCGCACCCTAAATCCCATCCAGCACGAGAGAACCCCCCAAAATAACCCACACAGGCGCCATGCCGTTGTTTGGTCACTGTCCCCTGCTCATGGCAGCGGCACACGGGGCAGGGGCGGGGGGCTCAGCACCCCCTGCCCGTGCCGGGGGCCGGGGCCGCTAGGCAGCAGCGGTTCCCAGGCACACACGGGCAGCCAGGTGAGACGGGCCGGGCCCGGTGCCAGCAGACGGGATGTTGTCTTTTCACACAGCCCCGGTGCGGGGCCGAGTGGCAGCGGAACCCTCGGCGGCTTTGGTTCCCACACTGGGTGCCATTGAGAAATGCAAATTCATTCTTCTGCTGCCGGTTCTCCCCGCATGCAAAACGATCCTCGGGCATAACGGCCCCACGGAGCGACAGCCCGGAGAGCGTGGGAGCCGCTGGGCAGGGAAACAGCCCGGGTGGGACAGGCTGGCACGGGCAGCTCCGGGGGTCAGGGCAGCACACGGTGCCCCGGAGCCAGGAACGCTCTTGGTGGTGATTTCCCCTTGGGTTCTGCATTGTGCATCCCAGCAGAACTTTCTGCCCCAGAGGATAAATAACCCCAAACCCCAGAGTGTGCCTGGGCTCAGCTCAAGGAGCTGGAGGGGCTGCGTGGTGAGGGGGGCTCAGCTGTGACCGGTGTCACCCCTCTGCCGCCGCTCCTGAGCTGGGTTTGCAGGGCCAGGGGAGCAGGGAAGGGGGGCTCCCATGTGCACAGAGGGACCCCACATCCCGTTTGGGGCCGTGGCTCTGGGGGGCAGGACGGGGCCGGGGACGCCGAGGTGCCCGCAGAGCGAGCCGAGGTGACTCAGCGGTGACTCACCGAGCCCCGAAGGAAACGTGTCGCTCCCGTGAGCATCGCCCGGCCCCGGCACCTCGTCCTGGGGATTCCAGCAAAGAGCCAGGACCCGGGGGGTCATGTAGGGAAAACGGGGTGTGGGAGGTGGGCAGGACCCCAAACGAGGTGCTGTGCCCTATTTTCCCCCACTGTGCAGTCGCTGGGTTGGCCGCAGAGCTTGGAGGAATTTTCCCTGGCAAACACACACTGCTGGGGCAGCTCCTGGGTATCCCCAGGCTTGTCAGCCTTCCTGACGCCATCACTGCCACTCCAGAGCCAGGTCTGGGGACAAGGGAGCTGTGACAGGCACCAGGAGCTGGGCAGGGGGGCCCAGGACCTGTCAAAGCCTTGCTGGGCACGGGCAGCATTCCTCGTGGCATCCCTGGTTTCACAGGGCAGGATATGAAAGCAGAAAGCGATTAAGGCTCTGTGAGGGAGCAGAGAGACAGAGCTCTGGCCCTGGTGTGGGACGTGACCCGAAATGGCTCCGTGTTCCCCTCAAAGGGCTGTCCTGGCCCCAAGCCCAGCTCTCCCAATCCCAACTCCCCATCCCAGTGCTGGCTCAGGCACCAGCAGAGCAAGGACATCACTTCTCTCCTCAGCAGTGGATTTTGAGCGCAGCAAAATGTTTGTTCTGTCAACACGTGCCTAATCCCCAACCAAAAGCCGATGAAAACACCATGGGGGGGAAGGATGGGAATGAGCTGCCCTTTGAGACAAAGCCCCGGTGGTGACAGCCACAGCCCTGTGGTGGAACTGGGCTCCTCCACAGGCTCCCCAGTCCTGGGGTACCCTGTGCCAGGCAGGGCAGGGGAAACGCTCTCCATGGGGCAGGGCTGGTCCCAGCTGCAGCTCTGCCACGAACCCGAGCAGGATCCTGAGCTCCTCGGAGTGCAGAAAATATCCTTGCTCTGCAGGGATTGCCCAGCCTCAGTGACCAGTCCTGGCTCCTTTCCCCCTCAAAATGGAGCCAGGAGGTGCAGGCAGCACACAGCAGTGTCCCCCCACCAGCCCAGGCCTGTCTCTGTCCCTGCTGACCCAGCACCTGCTGTGACACCATCAACAGGCTCACCAGCGTCACAAATGGGCTCACCTGAGGATTAGCATTTCCAGATGACCCATAAAACCCTTTTCCTTGTGGGATGAAACAACACTTTGTCCTGTGAGGCTCGTTTCCAGCCTGGCTGGGATTGGGCTGAGCAAGCAGAGCTGTCCCAGTGCCCACCCTGGGGTGGTCCCAGCAGGGACCCACTCCCAGCACCCAAAGGCATCAGCCCTGCACCCTTCACCCACAAGAAAAAAAAAAAAAAGAAAAAAAAAAAGGGAAAAAACAGGGTACATTTAGCAGTTTCCATTTGTTTGCTCTTTAAATAATTGTTTCCTTATCACTATTGATTTAGATCCCTTTAAAATTCTGACAAACCTGCTTCTCAGGCACCCTCAGCTGCTTCCTCCCAGCCTGCTGCCCACGGGCAAGGCAGAGCAGCCAGGCTCATCCTCAGGAGAGTTCCCTGCTTGGGGAGGCACCTGCAGGGCAGAGAGCCCCCCACTCACCCCTCCTCCCCGAGCTGGACAAACCAAAGGTGTAATTTGGGAATTTGTCCTTTCCCCATCCCACTGTGGAGCAGACACAGGGGCTTTGGGGCTGCTGCCATGCCCTGTCAGCTCGGGGGGCTCGGAGGGGACACCTCCAAGGGCACAGTGGCCATGATTGCCCAACCCCCTCGGTGCAGAATCCAGCCCTGGCCATGAACAGCCCCAGTCTGAGCAGCACAGTGACTGCTGGAGTGGAGGCAGGACAGGACGGGTTTGAGTGTCCCTCAGGCACAGCCAGGATGTCCCTGTGGCCTTGGGGACAGGGACCCTCTCTGCAGCCCAATGCAGCAGTGTAACTCCTCAGGTGCCTCTCACTGTCACCTACCAGAGGGTTCATGGCCCTGCTGGGCTCACAGGGGTTCAAGGGGCTCATCCCAGGGTCCCTCCAGTGCCACCCGGGGTCTGGGGCTGCAATGCCACACGCTGGCGTCACAGCCCAGCCTGCAGCTGTCAACTGATTGAGGAAACACGGCCACAGCAAACAGCAAGGAGGGAAAATGCTGCAGATTAGATAAGGAATGTGAGTCTTTGCTGTGTTTCCCCTGGATGCCAATGCTGCACAGACCCTGCCGAGCCCAGCTGCTCCACACCAGAGGTGCAGAGAGACATAGGAGAGGCTGGAAGTTCCACCCTGTGGGATGGCTTTCCTAGAAAATAGCCTGGAAAAAGGGCTTTACCCCACCTTCAAGGTTTGGAGGTCCCTCTCTTCCTCCCACAGAGCTGTGCATCACCCTGGGGCCACAGCAGAGCAGCCAGTCCCCCTTTTGTCCCCGTCACCCTTCAAAATGGGACACAGCATGGGTGTCCAGTTGTGCAGACCCTTCCTCACTCCCAACCCAGAGGGTTGCCCATGCTGTCCCTGCCCAGCAGCTCCTGCCTGGCTCTGCAGCACTGCCCCAGTCCCACCGTGCTGGTGACAGGCCAAGTGACATGTGCCACCCCACTGCCCAGCCAAGCCTGGCCAAGCCAGCAGCTGCTCTGGGAGCTGGGGGGGGGACATGGCTCTTGCCACTGTCACCAGCAGGACTCAAAGCCTGGAAAAGCCACATCCAGCAGCTCCAAAGGGTTTTGTGGACAAGGAACAACCTCAGCTCCCTCTGCTGGCACCTGCCCCAGGCAGGGCCTGTGGCCAGCAAACCCTGTTTGAGCAGCTCGGCTGGGAGCCCCCGGGTCCAGGTCACCCCCCAGCCCAGCCCCGTTCCCCTGGCAGCACATGGAGCTGTGATTCCCACTTTGCCCCACTCCTGGGCACGGCTGACCCACCTCACAGGACCCTGCACCGCTCACCCTCAGCGTCAAGTGGCCAAAACCAAACTTTTCTCCCCCTACTTTAAGTTTCTACGAAGGCGTCACCCCTGCGGGGAAGAGATAACCAAAACATGGGAGTACAAGGAGCAAAGAGGCAGCTCTGGAGCCAGCCCAGCTGCAGCTGCTCTGCAGAGCCGAGCCCACAGCCTTGCATGGGGCAAACAGGGCTGGTCCGTGCCCACGCGTGCCATCTGCCTCCCTGCTGGGCTCTGCTGCAAGCTTTTACTACTCGGCTGTTTTATCAACGGGGTAGGAAATGTTTGAGATTAGATTTCCTTAATTAATTCCTGTGTAACTAGGAATTTTCCAACGAACACACAGGCAGAGAGAGCGGGTTGTGGAGAGCTTCCAGAAAGATCCCAGGTTCCCCCTGGTCCTGCTCCTTCTCCATGGACCCCTGGAAGCATCCCAGGACTGGCCTGGCCTCATTTCCCCCTTGGCCCATTCCCTGTGCCTCCCAAGGGATCTGCAGAGGTGCACGAGCAGAGTGTTGCACACCACAAGCTGCTGCTGCAGGATGGAGCAGGTAGAGGAGGAAAAATAAACAAAAATCACAAAAATCCTCTCCACCACTGTTTCAGGTGCAGCTCCTGGATGGACACGTGCCCATGGGAGCCCTCGAGGTCACGCCTGCAGATATGAGGACATGTGGTGGTGCTGGGGAGGTTTTGGAGAAGATCCTGCTCTTCCCTCCAGCCTGAGGGGCATGAGTACCCAACAAGGCATGGGCCCAAGCAGTCCTGGGTGCTGAGCACATCCTCACCCCTGTAATCCACCACAAAAATCTGAGAACACCCTCCCTCCGACTGCCATTGCTCTGGGAACCAAAAAAACCTGCACAAAACCAGAACTAATTTTGCAACTTTTAATGGACGACGATCTGGTTTCCCCCCCAAAAAAAATAAACAAGCAGCAAAAGCAGCACCCAAGCAGCTCCCAGGTGCCTGTGGCTGCCGTTTGCCTTGGCCTCCTGCCTGCCCAGCTCCGCTCCTGGGATCGCAGGATGACCTCCACCACGGCAATCCCGCCGGGTATTTGCCTGCTCAGGAGATACCATTAAAGGTGTGATGGGATTGTCCTGTGCTGGCAACCTCTGACAGGTTGCAACCCTAAAGATAAACAGATTCTTTCGAGCAAATAAGGAGTAAATGCAAAGCTGGGCTGTGAGCGGGGCGGGCAGTGCTCCCCTGCCCAAACACAGCAGCCTCGGGACACCCGTGAGCACCCCGAGCTCGAACAAACACCCCCAGGCACAGGGAGCAGGATGTCTGTTCCCAGTCAGGCTTCCAGTCAAGCTTAACCGGCACATGAAAGCTCCAGGCATTTATTCAAATGATAAAAGCAAAGCCAGCACACACAGAGTGAGGTTTCTCGAGGGGATTAGTAACAAACTCCCAGGTAAGCAAAGGAACGGCCTCAGCCGAGCTGCTCCATGGTGCAGTTTATCCAGGTAATGCTTGGGCTGGGTGTCCTGAGCAGAAAGGCCTCACCTGGGAACTCAGATCCACCTTGGACAACTGTGCAGGTGCCCAGCAAAGTGAAACCTTCCTGTGCCCCCATCCCGATCCATAGTGTCAGCTAGTTCCTTAGGGATTGTGAGAAAATAAAACCCAAACCAATCTTCCTCCTTTCAAACTCCCGCTCCTGCCTTCCCGAGCCACTCAGGAGATGGAAGGTCTGATCCCTCAGCACTGGGCTGTTGGAAGTGTGAAGTATCACCCCATCCTGCACCAGGCTCCGAGAGAAGGGCTGGGATGTGGATCAGCCACACCAGGAGCACCTGGGGACGCAGCTGTGACATTGCTGTGGGCTGGTGCCCCTCGTGTGGAGCTCCCTCAGACCATCCCACTCCTCCTCGGGAGCTGTCCTGGAGAAGTGACCTGACCTTGACACAAGGGAATCTGGAGTCCCCTCCCTCCCTCTGCCTCACGACCACCCCCAGAGCCTCTCCCCATCCTCACCCCCACCCAGGGACTCGACAGGTGGTTTGATAACCTCAGTATGCACTGAATTGGGTCTGGTTTCACAGGAATTTGGACTAAATTAGGGCTGGAGCTGGGTTTAAGGGTGTTGTGCCTGAGTGTCTGGAAATACTCTGGGAACAGAACAGACCAGGTACATTTAACTACAAAGTGACAGACTCAGAAGTTTTGCAGCTTCAATAAAACTCTCAACAGCTACAGAGTTTTTTTTTTTTTTTTTTCTGTGTTAATTTAATCATACAAATATTCATTTATACATTAAGGAAAAAGCTTCCTTTATTTTCACCCCCAATGTGCTATCATAGGACTTCTCCCAGACTCAGAGAGGCAACACACCATCCCGTGCTACACATGCACTGCCCCGGCGAGCACAGACAGGCTGGGAACCACCCACGCACTCACACACGGAAAAAATTAAACACAACAGAAACCCAGACGTGGGACAGCGTGCATTTCCACCCACACCACTGCTCTCCGACTGCACGGCTCTGCCCCAGCTCCCAAATCTTGGCGGGGTTCGAATCCAGCACTCCTGAGGTGTGGGCAGAAGATTCCCGCTCTCTCACCCCCTCCCATGGCACTGCCACTTTGGGGCCAGTCCCAGGGACATCCTGCTCCAGTTTGCCAAGGCTGGGAGGTGACACTGCTCAAGCTGTGTTGGTGACAGGGTCCAAGTGACTCTTGCTTACCACAGGGACCCACTTAGAGGCCATCAGAGATGTTCTACATTACCCTTTCCCTTATGGGAGCTGATACAAACTGCAGTGTCACGAGGTCACCTGGGCAGAGCTTGGCCAAATTCATCTCAATCTCCCCATTAAAAGTTGGACATCTGAAGCACGAGCAATCTGAGGGCCAGCTGCACAAGAACCTCCAAGAAACCAGGAGATAAAACCACCTTTGGCCTCAGTGAAACAGTTTTCACTCGAGAAAAAAACACAGAGCAATCCATTTTAAACATCCTTCCAGTGACACAGCAGGGGCCACAACCCTCAGCTGCCTGGGCAGAGCAGGATGTGAGCAGCAAGAGCTGCAGATCTCAGAGCCCTGCCTTTCCTCACACCCTGCAACGTGCACCCCTTGTCACCGGGACACCACGGACTGCCAACGCGTGTGCCTTCAGAGTGGGAAAGCACATGGCTACTTGGGGCACATGCAGGTTTTGGTTTTTCAAGACAAAGAGAAATAAATTCAGCCTTAGGAGGAGCACAGGAACACGAATGTGGCAGCCAGGGGACACGGGAGGAGCACACGTGCCTGGGAGCAGAAAGCCAGCGTGGGGGTATCCAAGTGCAAGGGTCTCCCAGGTGCCTTGCTGACACCAGGCAAAGGTCACAGCACCAGCTCTAACTCTCAGACTCAGACCTTGATTTCCCCTCCCTTCCACTATGCAGCTGACACAAGAAGCTAATAAAGATAAGGAATCACCTCGTCACTTGAACCAAGAGCTGTCTCCAGGGGTTCAGTGCCCTCAGAAGGGGAGCAGCAGAGCTGCAGGTGTGATGTTCATTTCCTCAGAGGGGCTTGTGAGCCACCTGTGAGGAAAGGAGGGAGTGAGCAAAGATTCCACCACACTGTGGGGCTGCAATCACCCCCCAGATCAATGCTCGGATCTAATACTCAGAACTAATCCAAGGCAAAATGTTGTTACAGCACAAGAACTAAAGCTTCCAAGAAGCAGCATCTTCAGCAGGTTCACTCCAATCCCAACACTTCCCAGATCCAGACTGCACCAGACTGAAGTGTCAGGCAGTTCAAATCCTGTGGTGCCACTTCTATGCAGGCAGCTTCTGATCTTACACTTGGTTCTCCCAGCTAACAGATTTCTGAAGGGAGATTTCAGCTAATGGTGACCTGTAACAACTGAACTTCTGAAATATGAACAAAATCCATCGCCCAATCCTTCCTCTGTTGGACACAAGGAACTCGCACTGGCCCCAGGAGGTCCATCCATATGCACCCAGGTACCAGTCCTTGGTAGCTGCAATGAAAGATTCCCCCATTCAAAACCAGCCACAAAAACAAAAGCAGCCAAGAGCGGCGAGGGCAAAGCCATGCAGTGTGCAGCTCTGACACAGGGAAAAGCCTTCACTGGAAAGATCTGGAAGAAGGTAAAGGGAGCTTTGCATATTCCTGTATCTTTGGCAGATGGCTGTTCCAGCCTGGTTCCTTTGGGCAGGACGGTGCTGCAGGGCTCACTCCCCTCTGTTTGTGGGGTCAGCATTTCAGAATAAATTCGCCACAGTGCCTGAGACCAAGCTGCATCCCCTCACACTGCACTTCACAGTCCAGAACGGGAGGAAAACATGCTGGAGGAGCAGCAGAGCAGCCCAAGTCTTTTGCAATCCCTCCCCTAACGTGAGCCCACTTGGAGCCTCAGCGCAGCCCCGAGCCCAGATGACAAAGGCAGAAGAAGAGGAGGTGACAGTGGGAGCCAGCTGGTGGTGTCAACTCCTGGATCAGCCTCTAAGCTACACCTCAGCACAGGAGAAACAAATGCAAACTTATGCTCTGAAAGAGAGAGGGGAGACTCCAAATGAAAAGGACAGGATGTCTGTGAAGCTTTGCAACTACCAGCAGGTGAATTACAGCTACAGAGATTCCTCTTGGCACACAGCTCCAGGCACAGCTACTGCACACGAGAGTGAACAAAAAGGGATTTTTAACTGCTAACCACACAGGACAGCTCAGGAACTTGAAGAAATCAGTTTCTTATCAACATGGGTGTGTATTTGTGTACTTCATGTACAAGAGGGAAGGGAGATGAGCCCTCCATGTTATCCCAGAAGTCCCAGTGTCTCCATCTCCAACTCTGATACCGAGACTTGTCCATAACGTGGCTCCCAACGACACGCAGGACAACTTAAAAGCAACACCCAAACCAAAAGGAAAAGAGGAAATAAAAGATTAAAAAGTCGGTAACTAAAACCAGCAGATGCTGTTAAAAACACAGTGCTGGGTGCAGACCCAACCTGGCAATAAAAAAGCCTGACAGAAGCAGTCCCTGCACAAACCCCAGCAGGTGCTGAGCCAGTCCCGTTCGGCAGCAAACCAGGACATTCTGGGAAAATGCACGCTGTCCCTTAGGGAAAAAAACCAAAAAAAAAGAACAAGAAACAAACAGAAATCAAACATTTGCTCAAACTACAACCGCTCTGTAGGCAAAATATTCTTTTTTAAAGATGGCTTTTAAATTTTCATTTTTAAACTTCTTTGTAAGCTACCTAATTACATGTGAAGATGATCTCTAAAAACCCATAGTGTTGGTGTCTCTTCTTCCTCATAGCATTTACACCATTCTGAAATCCAGCAGTCACACATGCATACTCAGGTTTTGGATTTTCCTCTGGAAACAGCTAGTCTTAAATTAATGGGTTTTTGTTATTTCTTCTTTTCCAGAACACGGAGGTAGAGAAGGGGGGTCCACGCTGTGTCTGTCTGCCACATGAATCCCCCTCCCTTCCCCCAAAAGTCAGCTTTTTCTTAAATTCTCCTCTTGTCGATACCCGTTTTGTGTTTTTGTGTTTTAAGACTGTCCGAAGTGATAAGGACCGTGGAAACCCTGAAAGAAAGTTGGAGACATAATCAATTTTCAACAGGCAAGAAACAAAATGCTCAGTGCTCAGCTCCAAAGAGTGCCCAGCCCAGCCCAGGGCTTCCCACCAACCCCACTGTGGCTCCAAGGACACTGAAACCACACGTTCCAGGGTTGGCTTCCCCAGAGAGGGCAGATGCCACCACTTACCTCTGTCAGATGTTTTTTATGCAAAGGCCACAAAGTAACTTGTGTTTTCTACACCAGAATTCCCTATAGATGCTACAACACCTGCAGGCCCAGCCCCTGCAGCCTCCCCAGTCTGTCCCACAGACGTGGGGCTGTCACTGGGTAAGAGGCCATGCCAGGAAAAAAACCCAAGAAAAAAAATTCCACATTCCCACAAGTGCCATGTGTGCCTTCTCAAGGTGACAATGCACATTTGCCTCCAGTGAAATCAACCAGAGCATTTACCAAAATCCCCAAAATGCTTCCTAGAGAATCCATTTCCCTCCTTTACATCCTGAAGTGAGTCACCTAAATGTCAGATGTAGTCACAGGTCTCAAATTAACAGGAACTCCTTTTGTAACTTCTATTGTCCAGATCAGTTATCCGGGGTTTCATCAGGAAGCAGAAGAAAGACCAACAGGCAGCAAGGGATGCCCCAGCTCACAGGAGATGAAGTTTGTCAGTGAAGAAGGTACAACCCCCATACAAACCCAGACACACACTGAGGTCAGGAGAGAGATGAGGGAGAAAAACTTGTTGTATCTCACGGCAGAGTTGGAAGATCATTATGCAAATGCTTCTAAACAGAGCCCAGCTCTTCCCAGCACACTCTGGGTAAGGCAGTGAGAGCCCAAACCATTCCTGTTCTGGCTGAATGGGAAGCTCTGACCTCAGTTTTCACCACTCTGCCTTTGACAGGGCAAATTTCCTAGGAAATACCATTTCCTCCGTGTTCTACAGCTTCAAAACCCCCTCACTGCAGGAGCCAGGGCTGTGGAGCCACGAGTAGGAACACAGATTGTGTAAAGAATCAACGTCACTGGCAAACCCCAGGCTGGAGAGCTCTGCTGCAGATCTGACTAGGAAGGAAGTGCCATGAACAGTCTGTAATCTTGCTACAGCTGGAGAGAAAAAGTTCATTCTTGCGGATATAATCAGGTGGTAAATACAAGCAAATTGCAAAATGAAGCAGCTCTCAGAATCCAACCAAGAGGAGGATCAGCAGACAATTAACCAGGACATCTCCTGAACTGCGTGGGAAGTATGAAAGACTGGGAACGTGGAAATTGCTGTTTGCAGACAGAAATACACGCAAGTGATGGAAAAACAAACACGCTTCTACCCCAGGAATATGCTGCAGTGCAAGTTTGTAAAGCTTTTCAAAAGAGAACAGCCAGCAGATTCCAGCACGACAGTTCACCTGAGGAAGGAGATGCTCCCATCAAAATCCAGAGACTGAGAAATCCAACATTTCCAAAAATACACTCACTGAAACGGGGAAGGGGAGAAGTAGGACAGAAACATCAAGATGGTGTATAAGAAAAGGACACAGATGAAAAGCAGTGCATAAAGAGGATCCCAAGCAGTCTCACCTCACAGGGATTAAGCTATTGTACTTAGCACTCTGCAGAAGGAAAACAGGATTTGCTGCTGATTACCTGCAAAGACACATTTGCCAGAATTTGCTTCATCTTTGAGCTACCTGCACACAAGGCTTTGTTGGAGGCACTGCCTGGCAAGCTCAGGAGGGGTTTAACCATCCCCTGCTCCTCTGCTGGGACCACCCTGGGAGTCCCTTACCCTGTGTCACCCCACAGGGGATGCCAGAGGCAAAACCAACTTGCTTGCTTTGATTTGGGGGTTCCACAAGCATCCCCCTGTGGTGTAAGGAACTGCCAGTCACCCTCAGTCTGACACCAGAGCAGCTCACTTGTGCTCTTGGATGCAGAGACCCTGTGAAATCACTGTGAGCTGGTTTGCAGGGAAACCCTCTGGATCTCCACAGAGAGGTTTCTGGAGCACTGAATTTAAAGCTACGCAATTATGCAAACTGTGTCAGTTAAACCCAGAGTTTAGCTCAGCACAAGAGACTCCTCAGCATGTGCAGCTCTGCAGCACCTGCCACCCTGCAGTGAACACCTGGCACCCTGGAGTGAGCTCCCCTGGCAATGCCGTGACCATGGTCAGCTCCTCCTGACGCAAGGAATTTCACCATGGAAAAGCCCCAAATCTTTCCTTTTGGAATTGCCACTCTTCACTGCATTTCACCTACCCAAGATTCACTACTGAGCATGAGAACTTGGCAAAACTGAACCTCACTTGTGTCTTTAAGGCGAGTGAGAGCTGCTTTAGTGCAGACCTGTGCAGGTGACTCCACCTCCCCTGTCCCATGACATTTAGTCACCATGCACAAAGTAAGGGTTTAATACCAGAAAACTTCAATTACTGCTGCAATGCAAATACCAAACCCCTGTATGACATTTTCAAGCCTAATTATCCCCTCTATGCAACATCTTACATCACAAACATGCAAAAATAATTCTGCAGACAATTGCAGTTTTTCCGGGTTGCTTCAATGGAAGGATTTTTCCCAGTATTTTTGGTGCCTTCCCATCTATCCTCCAAGTGGAATCACTGTCTTTATGGAAAGCTCAGCTGCAGCTTTGCAAACTCCCTTTCAGTTCTTCCAGAATGTTCCCCAGAAGTAACTGCTCACTTGCTGGTGGGAGCACTGGCTCTTCACACAGACCAGTGTGTGACAACACAGGACTGTGATTTTCCAAGCAAAGAGTCTGCATGACAACTACTGGTATAAATTACCATTTGACTCGTGCCTCTAGAAGGGAAGTGAGATGTTTTGCAAAGTTGAAACCCTTTGTGAATACTGAGCTCTGTAAACCGAGGTACCTGTGCTGGGAACAAAGCGAGGATTAAGTGAATCTTTCATAAACCATCACACACAGGCTTTCAGACATCTCTTTATTTCACCTCTGTGACTGAGTCACCACCAATGCAGGTACACTTCCAGGGACAGGAGGTGGATGCACAGCAATACAGGAGTCTCCCAGTGGACACTGACAGTGGCCCCAGCCCACGCTGCTGGTCCCCATCCCCTCAGGCCGCTCCTACCCCAACCTCGCTTACGTAAACTGAGCACAAACAGAGAACAAAGCATCCAGCACTTGTGTTTTATTCCATGCATGCTGTGCAAACATGGCGTGCCTGGGAGACCACCAGGAAGTTCAGGACCTTCTGGGAGCAGGCACTGGCAGGGTTGGCTCAGGTGCCCGTGGGTGAGGAGGTGGCAGGGCTCAGGTACCTGAGTTCCCATGCACAGCTCCCTGATGTGCTGCTGGGCCAGGATAAACAACAGGCAACTTTGCTGGGCTGCAATGGAGCAAAGTTAGGCTAAAACCAGATGATCTGGCACTTCCCACAGTCTGGAAGGACATGGATTTCATGGATGAGCTGCCATGCAGCACCCAAACCACCAATCTCTCACTAGACCAGCTCATGGCAGCCCAGCCCAGGCTGCAGTGCTGTGGGAGCTCCAAGTCCAACCTTCTCCCACTGTGTCCAAATGGATGTAACCACATGGTGACCAGCCCAGTGTGAAGCCCAGACACCAGGATGGAAGGAGCTTCTCCTCCTCCATGGATGCAAACATTTTTGGGACATCATCCTCATGCATAAAGACAGTTTGATGCCCAGTTTCCAGTAAAAGTATTTCTGTCTATGGTTTACATAGGTACTCCAAAATCTGCAAATTGGAGGCCCTGGTTTGGGAGAAGCATGGCTTTAGAAGCAGCAACAACATTTAAGCTCAGAGAGGGGAAGCCAGTTAAAGGCTCCAAGGACACAGGGTTGGTTTCCCCTTATGTACAGAAAGCTGCCAAGTAGCTCAACTCCACAAAGAACCAAGGGAGATGGGGAGCACAAACACAACAGGAAAAAAGGAGTTCAGATTTTAAAGCTGTGGACTCCAAATATGTTTCTATTTCACTGGGCATTGAAGAGCAGCACAAGCAATGACCAGGACAGCCAGGCACCATTTGCTTTGGTGGGGATGATGCTCAGTGTCCTGTCTGGGCAAATCTTTGCAAAATCACAACCTCCAGGTGCAGTTTTTTCTGCATGACATAGAGAGAAGTGATTCCTCAATTCATCTGGGCAGCAGGTTAAGATACAGATCTGTGGATTTTATATAGAGATGTTAAGTACAATCTAAGTGTCAGGATATGGCTATTCATTTCTGATCTTCTCAAACATGGAAACGTGTATGTTTCTTTCCTCAGTTAAGCAATTAAACTCTAATTCCCAGGCACTGTAAGACTGGATCTTGGGCTTTTAATGGAAAAGCCAGTCACAAGAGAGCAGCAGTGACCGTGCAGGGTTGCTATGAGACAGGAGTAAATAGGGGAAAGCTGCAATAACCTCAGATCTCTGGAGAATCCAGAGAAAGCGACTGCCAGAGAATAAAGTATCTGTGCATGGGGATTTCTGGGCATCCTATCCTGCACTTAGGCACATCTTTACATCTAAGAACATGCAAAAACTCCACCGGGAAGAGATTTAACAACAACATGCTTCAAGCAAAGCCCTGGCAGGCCCTGGCCTGCAGCCTCCCCACGGTGTGTGTGGAAGGTGGGCAGGGGTTCCCAGGGAGGTGGGTGCCATAGCAGGAATAGAGGGCACACAGCTTGTTCCAACCATGCCACAGGTTTCATCTTACCCACTTACAGGGAATTGTGTCTGGTTTTGTTTTTTTTTTTCCCCTAGGACACCCAAACTACACACTCTGCTGCTGTATAAAAGCATTTTGAACGTTTCCAGGTGTGACATGCTGCTGTACTTGTCTAACCCAGCAGCAGATGGCACGTTGGTGTTGCCACAATCCTGACTCCAATGGGGAGCTCTAGAGAACAAGTCACACCTGCTCAGTGCACCAGAGGGAGAACTAATTCCGACAAGGTCTGGCAGCTTTGAGCATGTTTTACACCTGCAGATGCCAGAAACTGCTCGTTTTATCTCAAAGATTTCATGGTCTCATGCACTGCATGACTGGGTGTCCCCAGTGTCTGTCAGCAGAGAAAGCCTCCACAGTCAGCTGAGAAGTATTTAAGGGCTTATTTTACTTCTAAATACAGGACACAGGCCCTTCTCAACACTTTAGCTAAACCTGAATCATCTCCTTCACTCACCAAATGGCCTGTCAAACATGACTGGGGATTCCCTCCCTCTCCCAGGTACATGAAAGGAGACAAAAATATCAGAGATCCTGCCCAAGGTAAATAAAATCCAGGAATTCTTGGAGTCTGTGTCACTGCCTAGCCAACCCACAGTGCTCTTCTGTCTGCTCTAGAACCTGAAAAGCCTTTCACATCAATATTCAATCACAGGGCAGCAACTCCCAATGCAGTAGTTTTCCTTCTCTGCAGCAGCAGAGTACAGGTCAGATCCCCTGGGGATGTGGAGAAGATGGGCCAGGTAGAGCTTTTCCCAACAGGAACTGGAGCTCCATCTGTTCCTCAGGTAATTCAATACTCCTGACATCACCTCAAATAACCCCTTTTCTGTTCCAGCAGCATCTCCAGCTGGGTACAGCATGCACACAAAGGGAAAAAAACCAAATAAAACTGCATCTCCTTTTCCCAGAGGCCTGGTCAGGGAATGGAGGGAATGTTCACCTGACCATTTCAAACCAGACCAGGTGTCTGGGATGTCCAACTCCCTCAAACTTGTTTACTACAGAGCCAGTATTGTACCAATACGAATATTGGGTCTGTGGCAGAAAACTTCCTGCCCTGGGCAGAATGGGCAAGGCTGGAACAGGACTCAGACCTACCACACCTACCAGAACAGCCTCCAAAAGATAAAATAATTTGTCTTAGTATGTCACAAACAAAAAGAACTGCAGTAGAGAGAAAAACCACCCAAAAATCAAGTAGCTTTTCCATATCCCCCACCCCCAAAAAGCAAAAAAAGGACTACAAAGTTGTCCCTTCTGAAGCCAGCAAACAAAATGTCTGCTTTAATCTCAGACAATCCACCTCAAATCCACCCAAGAATATTCTGTAAATACAAAAAGAAACAAACAACAAACAACCCCAAAACAAAACAACCCAAAATGAGGAAAAAGGGGAGGAAAGGTCACCTGCCCTATGTTTGGGGTTAGATTGTAACTGCCCCTGTTTCCTCACAGCACAGAGCTCTGGGTTAGCAGCTAAACCAGCTCACTTCAACCTTGTGACACCTCTCAGGTGGTGCTTCACTCTCCTGCTGGCTTCTCTCCCACAGCACAGCTGCTCCTTGCCAGGGGCTCTGGTTCCTCACCCCCACGTTCTCTGAAGGCAGTCCCAGCCCGGCCCCTTGGGGAGCACCACGACCCCAGCACGCAGCCACTACAGCAGCAACTCTCAGCACTGCCACTTCAGGTGGTGTTTCACTGACAGCTCATCACTTCCCAAGCCGTCCACTCCACTGCTATGAGCAGGGCCTGGCAGCAGGAGCCAGCCCAGAGATGGTGTTTGGGATCACTAAGGGGGGGCAGTGAGGCTCACCCCGCACATGCCAGCCATAAAAAATGCACAGCCCTGGGGTAAAGGTCACTAAAACAAGATCCACTGGCACAGGACAGGCAGGTCATCCAGGGAGGAACTAAAGTGCTGTAGGTGAACTAACATTAGGGCTTTATTAAGTCATTCAGCAACCAAGTGTTATTGTCCTACACAGCCTGCTCAAAGTACAGTAAAGCATTTTTAAAGGATTTAAAAAATCAAACTAGTTTGACATACGACAGTACACACCTACACATACTGCTGCATTAACAGGTGGATTCTGAATTGTAAATAATCCTGCAATTCATTTTTCACACACAAGCAAATAAAAACAGTCAAAATATCACTCAGACTCATATAGCATCCACCAAGCAAGCTTTTGAGAGAGATTTAAAGTAAAGATAATTTAAAAGTCACCTACAATTATGAACAAGACAAGGACACAGACAGGAACGGTCCTTTGATTGACTGTTCCTGCAGGCAGCTTCTGCAATCAAATGGTGTGCTCTGTAGTCTCCCCACACCAGCTAAAAAGAAGTTATCTGGCTAATCTGAAGTTTGAGGGTGTGGTTATTCGTTCTCTGTTCAAAATTATGTCAAACTCAGGACACATCTAGAGAGATATTTTGACTTATTTGCACACGCAACTGGAGCAGACTCCAGCCACTTGCAGTTACAGCACCCAAACAAGGTTATATAAATTTAAAGAAGGACTTGAAGCAAAAACAAAAAGGTGGATCTGGTAGAGTCTATCAGAGGCAAAAAATATTTTAATATAACATGAGGACTTGGCAGAGTCAGACAGTCAAATTCAGAACCTTCCTTAGCAGGTCTGGCAGAAGCAGAAGGAAAGGGCTTTGCAGTTTGGAAGGAAGAGCAATTACACACCTGCCAGGCTCCTCCCCTACCCGTTCTCCTGCTCGCCCAGGGCACCTACCTTACTGTACGTCACTACCGACAAGTTGTTCGAGTGACTGCTGGGGGAGAGATTTACAGAGTTTTGTGACAGTCCATTCTGATCTTGTTCGATTTGGTCAGGAGCAGGCCCCCATGTGTTTTTGCTGATTGTGCCTAGCTCGGAACCCCCAGGGTCTTTTAGGTTGTTTTCATCTGGTTGCCTGTTCTTCTGTGGAGAGGCGAATGGGTTAAAGTTTCCTTCTACCTTGCGATGCGGCTGCGTGTTGAACTCTGTTTCAAAGGATGACAGCTGCTGTGTGACACCCAGAAGTCCTCCAGCTTCCACGCTGAGGATCACCCAGATGACATCTGTGGAAAGATACACATTTGGGCCGTCACTAGATGGGAGTTTATAAAGAAGGGTCAGAAGGAGCAAATGAATTCCATCCTTTACACTAGCAACAAACAGACTTATTGCTTAAAGCACATTTTTACAAAGCCCCAGCAGTACTGGTTCCAGTGCCCCCAGTTTAACAGGCCTGGGTGAATTTTAGGAGCCAACTGAGGACAGTGCGTTTCTACCTTAGGGGCACACAACTTGCTTAGACAACTCCACACCCTACTAGGGCCAGGACCCCGAGTACACACCACTAATCCTCCCTGTGCACAACTCCCCTCACTGAAAACTGTACACACAACCACCACTGACCCTCCTGCACACCCCCACCATTGATCCCCCAGGCCCCATACACGTCCCCCCAGAGGCGGCTCTGGAGCGGCTCCGCAGCGCCCTCTGCCGCTCTCTCACGGCCCTGCGGCCCAGCTGCCGCCCCGGGCTGCCACCACCGAGCCCCACGCAGAGCTTGGTGGCCAAAGGGGTTCAATCTTCAGGTCGTTTTCTGGCAAAAGTGACAACTTCTGGCAATGCAGGGACATCTCCCACTGTCCAGGGCTGGGAACCCTCTGGAAATCCTGGGAAACCCTCGGCTCTGTGAGGATATGGGACCAGCAACACAAATTGGATAGACTGTCCCACCTGCATGGGGATATTCCTGCCCATCCCTCAGGGACACACTGCATCCCCTCCAGACAATGAGGAGCTGCGTGGCAGTGCCAGTGCTGCCAGCCTCCTCCCTCTGGGCACTGGTATTTTTGCCTCCATGTGCCAACATCTCTCACTCAAGCCCTGAAACTTGGGATACTCCCAGCTGCCAACAGAGACACAAAGATGTTCTTAGTGTATACTAAAGCTGGCAGAAAAGGGAGGGAAGGCTGCACTGAAGGCAGATGTTTGAAGCCCAGGCTGAAGCACCAGGCAAAATAGCCAAATGTGTTCTTTAAACAGCGAAATAGCTCAAGGGGATGCACTAAATCACTGCATTAAACTCTGGCCATTAACTTCTCACATGAGGTTTTCACCACTATTTTATGTTCATATGAAGTTCACAATGTTAAGGAATGGAAAACTGGGAAAGAATCTTGACAAGGACCGACCAGGAAAGAGTCTCAGCGAGAGCCGTGCACATCCCTTTGTTTTCCAGAGTTTTATGTAATCTGTAATTTGTTCCAGTGCTTAGAAAACACTGACCAAGACAACAAAGCAGCTCCCTTGATGTTTTCCTCCACTCTGTGTTCTGTATTTGAGCCCAGGGCTGGCAGACCTCTGCCCTCTGCTCCATTCTGTGCCTGCAGTGTCCCTGCTGTCCCCAGCGGGGCTGTGGGCTGGGAAGGGGCTGCTCACCTCCGTAGTAGAGCCCCGTGGCAGTGCACATCCGCCACTGTCCCTGATACATTCCGGCGGTGCTGGGGCTGCACATCTGCACGCTGACATCAGCCATCTCCTGCGGCTCCAGGGACCTCACCATCACCATGTTCACGTGGCCAAACTGGTCTCCACCGACATACTTCAGGCAAACCCCTGGGGGCCACGCCTCCGTCCCTGGGATTAGACAGGAGAGGGAATTACTGACAGCGCACCGGGAAAAGCTTTGTCTGTTTGTGTAAGACTGGTTGAAACGTGCTTGTTAAAACAGTTGTGCAATTGTTGGATGGTCAAAGGAAACCAAGATACACAGGACACAGCAGCAGTGGATGCTGAGGAAGCCTGGTTTTCAGAGCAGGCTTAACTGGTGCATTTAGGGACCAGCAGAACAATTCCCATTTGAGTAATCTCTATGTCTTTGTTACACAAAAAAATTCTCGAAGTCACAGTGTAATAGCTTAAAAAAAACCCCAAAAACTTATCCTGTACACGTCTCCCCTTCCCCAGGGCAAGAGGCAGAGACAAGGGCAGGGCTGTGTTATGTGCTCCTATTTCTGCCTCCCTCCATGAAGCTCCTGAACCATGCCACATCAAATACCTGTTATTTATACAAAGTGTTGGCAACATGTCATTTCAGGGATTCATTTCTTTCTAAGCCTGTTAGGAGTCTCAAGAGGAACTCATAGTTTGAGCTGTAACTGAAGTGCCAGCACTATTTCTTAAACGGATTTATTTCTCTCCTTGCACCAACCCTTTTCTCAGGCTTGTGCAAAGGTGGCAAGAAGGGCTGTGAACACACAACTTATAAGTGGAGATCCATGTTTAGACTGCAGACACTGGGACTGACAGCGTGACCTGGCAATCAGAGACAGAAAACAGCTCCTGCATGCAGGCACCGCTGCCAAAGATAACAAGTGCTGGGGCAGACAGAAAGAAAAAGCCTCTCTACTGAGACTCATGAAAAATCAGTTTAGCACAATTTTCTTTTGCTTCTTCCCCAGTCACATCACATGACTAAGCCAAGGACTGAGAACACCTCCTGCTCAGCTGAGGCTGACGGAAATGGCTACGGAAAGCCTGAACCACCACGAAGCCTGGAACTGCTCCGTCTGGTCTGAGGCGAGCGCGCTGGAGGCTGCTCTGACCTCACGTTACCTCAAGGAGCATCCTCTGCAACAGCTTGCCTGCTAATTTAATCCCTGTGGATACTCCAGTGAAGACAAGGCAAGGACTGGTTTTCTTGTCAAGTCCTTATTTTGGAATTCACAACCTTGCAGGGAGAGCAGGATGTGCACGAGTGCAGCGGGATGTTCAGCGTGGGGGATGTACCAGTACAGCTGGAAAGGTGCTGAGAGAGCAGGGCTCTGAAAGAGGAGCTGGGTGTCTGGCTGACCTCAGCCTGGGGCATGGGGCACTTGAGCACGAAGCCTCATCTGCAGAGGTTGGCAGCCCAGCAACATGGTTTAGTTTAAATTATTTATGTGATTTTTATCAGGTTTAATGGCTTTAGGCTTGCAAGGTGCCTAGAACGCTGCAACTGATAAGCTTCATAAAATGAAATTATGATTATGTCATTCTATTTCAGTACACTCATCTCTCAGGAGATGATAAATTGCAGAGAGTGTCCTGCAGAGCCAGCAGCAGCTGGGGGCAGAGTGGGGAGAGGAAGCCAGGCTGTTAAATCCTGCTGCTCTTTCAGCAATGGTTCTACTACACAAACTGCTCCTTTGGCAGGCAAGGCAGCACCGTCCTGCAGGTACCAGAGCAGGGCATTGTTTTTTACTGACACATATGAGAACCTGACTGAACTGAGCTCACAGCTCACACGCCTCAAACTGACAATCTCTGAGCTCTGCCTGTCACACTCATCAGACCTGCAACGCTCCAGTGACACACGCCTCAGGTATTTTGTGTTCTAGAACTGAAGTCATGTAATCAAGGACTCCTGTAGAGCTGTTAAAAACCTTGGCTCTACTTCAGTTATCTGCCTAACAGGTAGATATTACGTGGAAACACTACAGCCCTTTGATACTATACCTTTAATTAAACTAAAGCATGGTTTTCAGATGCTGCAGTCCTCCTCACACTGCACAGTCATAACCAGCATGTGAAGCTGCACTTCACTAACCCTCAGGAGCGTGGTTGTACCAAGCCCTGGCCTCCAGCACCACTGTTAGGGCACGGATGGATGGTCTGACAAGCCAGGTTCAAACCACACAGAGGTCAAAACATGTCGGTCTCACCAGGAAATCCTAAATCAAGATGAGCTCCTGTCCCTCAGTTTAGAAGGCCCAGGATTTCAGAAGGTGAAACATTCCAAGAACAATGAAACATCCCCTGAACAAGGATGCTAAATTAAGGCTGAATTTGCATCCCGGAAATGGCACATCAGAGGAACAAGGAAGGGAGGAGTCAGCCTGAGATAGAGGCGCAGTCATAACACACACAAATTGAGACACTAAGAGTGGAGAAACAAGACCTATCACACTTACTAGATTTGTAAGAGCTGTATTTGGGACAGTTATAAAAAAAAATTGCCAGTCGACTTTTCACAGTACTGGAGTTCAAGAAAGTTCCCTGTTTCACCCTTCCATTGTACTTTCAAACAGAAGGAGGCAAAAAAAGTACACTGAAATATCAAATCCTTCCTCTAGAACACATTCTCTAGAAATCAGTGTTCTTAAACACACTAATGAAATACTCTTAGATTTGTAGTGTGGTTTTAGTGTGGATATCCTGTCCAAGTACTGCAGCTATTCACAAGCAGAAATACTGAGAGAGCTGAACCTGACTCGTGGTGACTCTCAGCATCACACCTTGGTGTGAGATTGTTCTGCCCCACACAAGTACAAGCAGGTCAATTAAATTCAGACACACAGTTTTAAATGTTCATGCAACATCTCGTCAGTGCACTGCTCGAGGACAAGGGATTCCTTCATCCATGGATCTCATTTTCCTCTCTGACTGCATCCCACCAGATTAAACACTGGGAATGCACTTTGCCCAGCCTCACTTCCTGGATCCCAAGCACTGCTTTGACTTATTTCAAACTGGAATGTGGTCTCTCCAGCCCTGCATCCTCTCAGAACATGAAAAGGCAATTCTGCCCGAAGTGGACCTGCCACATGACCCTTGTGTCACTGCCTTGTTTGTCTACAAGTTTCCTAGAGTTTGTTTGTGTGGTGGCACAAGGAACAAGACTGGTGACATGACCGAGCTGCACATCCCACCACAAAATGTTTGTGCCAACCCAAGAAGAGGAACTTGCATGGGCTGGCAGCACCTCAGGGTGGCTCCAGCCCAGGGGAGTGCACACGAGCTTCCTGCCTCAAGCCAGCATCCCTCCCACTGGATCCCAGCACCTGCTGGGTGGGGTTTGCTGCAGCCCAAAGGCCTCACCTGTATTCTGTATCCTCCACGTTTTTGTAAACTGGGTGTCAGGAGGGATGGACTCTCCTTCACCTATGGTGACATCTTCCACAAACGACATGGAGGGGACATTGATATTTGGACTCTCAAAATCATAGTAGGCTCCAATGGCAGCTTGTAGATTCCTGAAAAGGAAAAAAGCACATTACAATCTGAAGTACAGGTGGGTCAAGCCCTTTGCACAGGTCATATGTCATCCTAAACAATTCAGCAAAAATATCCAGACTGTTATAACTCTGCTGCTCTGGTGTTTTTTAAAAGCTTTTAGCTCTATCACATACGGATCCTCCAAGATAACAAAAGAGCTCAAAATACAGCACTTTTTCTTGCCAGGGACACTAGTTTAGGTCACTTTTCTACTCTGCTTCTATCTTCCCTGGAAACTTTGGAACTTACAAGTTTTGGAGGCCTCTACTCCAACAGTTCTTTATGAAATTTGCTGAACAGTTCAGGAGACACCAAGAGAAGGGCTAGGTCACAAACACTGGGCGGTTTCTTCACACCAGCCTCGTTACCTCAGCTAATTTCAAAAGGACCAACCAAACCTCTCCATTTCATTTTGGCACACAAGGTTCAAAAGGAGCACAAGAGGAACAAAACATGAAGAACACTCCTCTGATAACTCTCAGGGCCAAAGGGCACCAGTGGCTGCAGATAATAACTCCAGCCTTGCCGGAGTTTTTGAAACATAGCATCAGGTACAAACTGTTTATTCATCAATAAAGTGCCTGTTCAGCTCTGGGTAGTCACAACTTGCAGGAACTTACAAACCACCTGAGTCAAAAGTTCTCACTGAATAAAGATAAATGACAGTGCAAGTCTGTGATATATTAAGGACATTCAGAAAACCACACTGCTATTGATTCCTGAGCCACGGTGTAGCTACAACTCATGATAATTAATGTGAGAAGAAGAACAGTCAGGCAGGAAGAGGATTCATGAGCCTTAGCTCAGTTCCACGATATACTATTAAGTCATTATGTAAGTGTTTGGCAAGTCATGTAATTCCTCTGTTTATACATGTCTGAGAGGTTATGGCCTTGATTTACATGTTGTGAGTGGGTGCTGTGAGAATGGGGATGAGTAAAATCTCCCCAAACGCAATGGGCATAACAACTGCTTTTTTTATTCATGAATGCAGAAATCCATGTTGCTTTTTTGAGCAGGATAGAAAAAAAACCAAAACCAAGACTTCAGGAACTGGGAACCACCACCTAAAACCAAAGCCCTGCAGAAGCTGCTCTGTGTGGGCACAGTGACATATTGAGGGGCTGGAGAGTGGTGGGGTGTCATGTGTCCGAGTCAGACAGCCAAGGTGAAAGCAAGAGAAACATTTGCAGCGTGACCCTGAGCAAGAGCAAACACAGGGCTTTGTGGGGCTGCTTGCCAGCTGGAAAGAGGCTTGAAACAGTGAGTAAAGAAACTGCCTCCTGTTCAATTCCTACAGTGTTCATGGCAAAAAACATTCAAATCAGACATTCTGGATAAAATCTGAACTGCATGGGAGCAGTGTCACTTTCTCCTCACAGAAAACTCAGGGGACCCAAAGTGCAGCAGCTGACTGGGGGGCAACAGCAAGGGGTAGAGCCGCACTGGGAGAGGACCCAAAGAGCCCCATCGGTTTTGTAATCAATCCATCCATCACAGCAGCAAGCAGATAATCGCTGTGTGAGTCACAGGAGTTCCTGACATTCTGCTAAGGAGGCACTGGAGGAATGTCCTGCACAACATGGCCACAGGGATCGATCAGCAATTCAGCAACCCCAGTGTCACAGCCAGACCTTTGCCATCCGTGCCGAGCGGACTTTGGTCCAACACAGGAGCCACCGGGTCCCGTGCCGTGGCCAGAACTCTGAATTCCAGAGCAGAAACCATTATTCAGCCTGAGGCGTTTTCTACTTAGGAGTGTCAGGGCTCTATTTAATCCCGCCAGCTCAGTCAAATGCTGCAGGAAGGGGCCATGTCACATTAGCCAGTAAACAGAGACAAATGCTCAGTTTTACGTCACCAACCGCCTGTTGCTTATACACTGCACAAGATTTACATAACTCACACCGGGGTTGTGCCAAGAGACTCCTGCTCGCTCACCCAGCTAACACCATGAGCTGGAGCTTAGTTTGCACTAGGATTTCTTCCTGTAGTACAGCAATCCAAGGCAAAAGGTATTGTAGGAGATACAAAAGACAGCAATGCAGCTCTTTCTCTTCCTAATCCACTACTACGTAACTACATTTTCAGATGGACCACAACACCTTGTGAGAGATCATTCTGGAATCGGTGGTACTGACATTTTATTGACACTGAGAGGAAAAAATAAAAGCTCTGAGGGGCAGATTTCTACTGCAACTCTTAGCAAGGCAGCCTGTCTGTGTTTGTTTGCTGGGCTGCAAACAGGCCTCAGAAGGTAGTGGGCTATTTGTGCACATAGGCCTGGGGCCAGCACTCCCATCCCGGGGTCATATTTCAGTGCACTTTGCCATTGGGAAACAACAACGCTCCTCTGCAGCATCGAGTTAAAAACTAACTAAAGAACAACGCATGCTGGTAACAGATTTGCCCTGTTTGTGACCAGATATTCCCAAACCCACCTCCCCATTCCCACAGTATGATCTGTGTGATGGGGGACGTTCGGGGTGAGCCCTTCTATGTGTTTCAATGCCTCTTGGACTTCCCAGTAGAGAACTAAAAAGAAGCTTCCAGAAACTGAAGAGAAATTCACAGTGGCAAAAGCCAAAGTCAGGATGACAAAGCAAATCTGCCTTGAGTTCATGTTCTTTGACACAGACAACCCCAGGAGATAGGGATGGAGCAGCGGCGGCGGCGCTCTGTGCCAGAGGCACCCCCAGCTCACACCTCGCACAACCACTGGCTCTGTCCTACTCCTCCCCTCAAGAGACAGTGCTCCTCCTCCTCCCTGGCCCCAAAACCCCCAAGATCAGTTGCAGAGCAGCACTCCGGGGAAAATGCCACTTGCAGAGGTGAACTCTGCAGTCTGGTGATGTGCAGGCAGCTGAACCCAAGCAGCACACCCTGCACTCACCCTTCTGCCACAGGCACAGCATCAGTGCAGCCCACAACCAAATGTGACCCTAATGACAGACATGCCTTAGGGCAAACACACTCAAGGCCTTGAAACTAGTCTATTTAAAAATACATATTTGGGGTTTTTTTAGGTCTTTGCCCAGCTGTAACTGCATAGCCCCAGCTGCAGACACTGCAGGGACAGACACAAGGGTCAGCCCTCAGAGGGTCCAGTTATCATCTAAAGGCTTCTGCTCGCACATCCCTGCCTGCTTGATTTCACTCCTCAGTGTGACTTACACCACTTACTACCCTCTGCTCTCTGCCATATGAGATAAATTACTATTATAAACAAAACAACTCTGCAAATCCAGCCAGTGTAATTGACATGATTGAGCTCTCCTAATTACAGGGGCGGCCATGCAGCTCTTTCTTCACAGGGCCCTCCAGGTCTCAGGCCCTCCTTACCTTCCCAAAATTAAGCAATTTTTCCATTTTTAGAGCAGTCCTGGACCACAACAGTTTGTAGCCCTGCCACAGTCACAGAGCAGGTCTGACAGGATCCAGCTCCCAGGAAAAGCCTGCAGTCACAAGTCACCCCAGTGACGGGGTGAGCCCAGGACTCAGCACCATGCTCAATTTTAGCCCTAAGAGCAAGATCCCAGAAAGAGACAGGGGAGCAGGAAGCACGTACAGGTTGTAGCTCCACATTATCAACCAAATCCATTCTAACTCTGGGTATCCCTCTCCTTCCTCTCCAAGGGCATCCCATAACTCTTGGGTGTCAAGTGCTTTTCCCACACAACACTGAAGTCTTCCTTTCCAGATCAATCCTTCTGCTCTGCTGCTTCATTTCAAGCCTCAGGAGCTAAATTACAATAGTCAAGTCAAAACTTTCTCTGCTAATAGCTCTGGTGACATCTTTTAACAACTCTTAAGTGATAGCAAAGAGGTGGCTCATCTTGAGCCCCTCTTTCTCTTCCCCGTTTTTTCTAGACAGCCTTTTGTTATGTTAAACCAATATATTTAGCCATTAATTAATTAAAGTTATTCAGTGTTCAAAATTAAGATAAACTCTTCTAAATCAGTTCACAAACTCAAGGCCTCCCTACACAACCTCCCTGTCCTGCAAACAACCAACAGCATACAGGTAAATGAAAACTCTCTTTTAATTGATTGTGTCAGACTTTCTTAGGAGACTGAAGACACTGAAGCACAGAGGCTGCTGAGGCCTGAAGCAAAGCAGGGCACAGGCCCAAAACCCTTCTGCTCCCCAGAATATGGAGAATTCTTTCAGCATAGAGAAGTTCAGTATCTTGGAAGAAAAGCAGTACAAGCAGGTGCTTCAAACATACAAGACAAGGGACGTTAGAATTTGAACTATGAATGTTACAGGAATCTGCAAGCTTTCATATATTGTCAAATTACTTGATGAGCAAGCCAAAGAAAAACGTAATTTTTTTAAAGACAGATCTTTGGGGGGTAAAAATTCAAATCAAAACACAACTTAAGCTCAAAATCCAGCCTGCAAATTTCCCTCTCTCTGGCTCTTGCCCATGCCCACAGCACAGCACCCACCAAGGCCCGCTCTGGGGAACACTACAGGGCTCTGCTCCTCCTGAGCAGTTGGAGAACACAACAGACAGAACGCTCCCTGCAATGGCACCTTCCATTTGGAATTTCAGATAGGAGGCAGCCCTCAGGCCATGCAGAGACAGCCAGCAGTATTTCTTATGTAACAAATGGACTTGGTCATTGCAAGGAAGGTGCCAAGGTCCGTCCCCGTGGCGGTGAGAGGAGCCAGGGAGGTGCCCTCAGCACTGACAGGGTGCAGTGTTTTGTCATGAGCCAAGCAACTCAGGTGACATCTCCTGGAAATATGCAATGTAGGTGCTGGGCAGTGCTAAACAGCACAATAAAATCTCCAGCACAGAACATGTGATGTAGGACACCTCTGACTCCTTCTGTAACTCAAGTCTTCACCTTCACAGAGCTCCTCTCGCTCTCCAAATGCAGTCTGTAACCAGGCACCACAGCACCCCATAAGGTGTCTATTGTTAAAAAACAAAAATAAACAGTGCAGCAGATGGACAGTTTCTCACTCCCAAATAATGGAACTTGTCTACATGATACAGGGGGGAGAGGTTAAAAATGCATATGGGAGACATCCAAGTGAGCCAAACCCTTTTGTCTCTTCGTTTCCAAAATCTGAGTTGGACGTTCCTTACCCCAGCTCTTGGGGACCTGGATTGCTGATAATCCAGGCTGAGACATTTCCAACAGCTTCTATTGCTCCTGAAGCAGGAGATGCTTCACTCCAAACCTTGGAGAAGGCCAAAGGGGGTGGGGAAGAGGCATGCACATCATGCTGCAGGGAAGCACTTCTACCTGGAGCTTTCTATTCAAACGTTCAATAGGGATGACACATGGCAATTAAGTGCAAAGTCTCAAGATGTTTTGAAGGGCTGGAATTTTAATCAGTGAATATCTTTCAGCAGACAGAATTTCAGAAAGCAAAATTTCTGTGTCAGTTTTCTTCGTTCTTGACCCCTCATATTAAAATTACACTAAATTCTATGTATGAAGTTGGGAAACTACATTAGAAGATGTCTAATGATGGAAAAGGATCACTGAGGGAAGCTGAAAGCTTTAAGCTGAATTTACACAGTTGAAGGGGGGGGGGAAGATCTGACTAATTTAAAGCTTATGTATTTTTTCACATAAGACACAGAAAAACATTTCATTGTTTTAGTTGAAAGCAGCAGTTCCACATACAAGTGGGGTGTTCTAGGAAGAAGACAGAAACCTGTGGTGACAAAAGTAATCCTGTGTGTGCAGGGGCAGCATGAGGAGAGAAACTGAGAGCCCACAGGAGAGGCACAGAGTCCTCAGAGAACCAAACCATCAAAGGAACTCACTTTCCCTGAGAAGCTTTAATGTGCACAGAAACACCAACAGCAGCTGCTGAAACCTTCCCGAGATACCTGCAGAGGGCTGAGCACATCACCTGAGCACAGCAAAGCACCTGAGCACAACCCCTTGCCCAACAGCAGCACCACAATAATGGTGCTACAAGCAGGAGTCCCCAGAACCGTCCCCAGCAGCTGAGCCCTCCCAAAGCAGTTGGTCCCAGCAGCTTTAAGAGGGGGGTAAAATATCCCGAGAATGTCCCAGCAGGAGCTGCCACTGAAAACAGGCAACAGCTCTTCCCAGTGGAAAGTCATTGAGAGCTGCCAGTACACAGGAGATTCTGTAACTGCCAATGCCTCAGTACGAACTATGTTACCAATCTATAATTGTCTGATGAAAGTGAAAGGGGATTAAGCTACAGAAACTGTCTGAGAACAAGTTGGGGCATGTAAGGCAGAGTCCAGCTGGACCAAAATGATATTGTACCCAATTCCCAATTCTGCTACAGTTACCTGCTTATGCTTTCATGCCACAGGCACCAAATTTTTCAATGCTTTGTACCTTGGATCACAATTATAGTATGTTCCACAGTTATAAATACAATTTCTTTAGAGTCTAGATTTCATTCAAAACAATCAGGTCAAACACTTGAGCTGCTCTGGAGAAGAGGTGTGGGTTTGGGTTTTTTTTTTTTTTTTTTATGCACTAGATAAAAGCTTCTAAGAAAATATTTTTAAATTGTTTAATTCTGTAATGTTGCTATTTTTAGTAGCATTAGGAGACAGCTGTGGACACAGAGAGGCAGCAGTCTGGGATGGTTCACAGGCAATAAGAGACACCCACTGTGTTTCAAGTCAGCCACAACAGACCAAACAGTTTAAAACCTCTTTTCCCTCCCCAACCCAAGGGTGTAAATGACCCTGCACCCACCACAATCCACACAGCTCCCCAGACTGTCCTGACATCCTGGCAACAGCACATCAGCAACCACCAGATCTGCTTCTGGGGTGACACTTCTGCCTGTGAGGACAGCGTGTCACCAACTGGGTTACAGAAGATGGACATCAAGTCCAAAGCCTCAGCTTCCTTCTTCCCTACTAAAGCTTATCAACACCCCATCAGTGTTTTGAGGCAACCCTTCTCACCAGGTTTGGCCCAGCTGGTCACCATAAACAAATATTAACCCAACCAGAGTCACACCAAGACACAGATTGCTTGACAAACGTGTACTGAGTCACAGAAAGAACACGGGACTCTGGTCTCTGTCACCTGATAACGATGACGGGAACTCCCACCCACTGCTGCCACTGCCCCATGGATGCTGGTGAGGAACAAAAACCAACAGGCATGCCCAGGGAAGGATGATTTATTTGCAGAATCAGGTCTCAGTTTCCTGCCTCCTCCTTGATATGAGGATTCCCCACTAAAGGGAAGGGGTGTCAAAACCAAGCTCGAGGTCTGTACAGAGCAGTGGGAAGTTTTCCTCACATTTGTCAGAACATGGATTCAATTTGAAGAGCAGACCAAACATCTGCTCTCAGAGGACACCTGGGGTTAAAAATCAGGAGCAATGCTGGTGTGAGCCACTGTGGGAAACACATCCTGTGTGAGTGAATCCCCTTGACCCAGTCTGTTCTGTTAAATTCTGAGTGTCCTGACTTCTCACACAAATACACCTCAAGTATTTCTCTGAGTAGCACCTACATTTCATGTAAGTCATGGGAAAAGCAATTAAACCCCTATTAGCTAAACCATGACTTTAGACTCCCAATTAAGTACATCCACTTCTGGGCAATACAGGTGTTTCACTGGATATAAAGGATTTGAACAGCCCACCCACAGGGATGGAATTGTGAATCTATAAGACAACTGTAGCACAGAACTGCCTCACACGTGACATGAGAGAGAACTAGGTTTTACTGCAGATTTCTGCACTATTTTCAGAGATAAACTTATCTTCATGCAAAACATCACCTAGAGAGTACTAGTTAAACCATGACACAGCTACAAATTCTCCTAAATAGATGAAAAACACGAGGATCTCTGGAAGAGATCTGACAACCTTACAAATAATAACCTTTTCACCTAAAGCTGGATCCAAAAAGCTTTATTACAATAATGCTTTTTTTTCCCCCTACACACAATGGAAACCATCATTACCTGACACACTTCAATTAAATATCACACCTACTAATCTGATAAAAATTCAGCTTTCTAAACAAGAGCTAAAAAGAGAATATAAAGAAATATTAAATGTAAATTATTGAAACATAGATTAGTTCTTCCAAACTGGGAATCTCTGAGCCAGCTACACTAAAATATGGATTTTAAATCCACCACCATTAGCTACTTCAAACTAATTCACTTTCTCATGGAATTAAAGCAGCTCCAAGCCTCTCACCCACAAAGCTGGCACACACTCCAATTCAAAGAAAATCATTCCTTTTTCTTGTCCCAATACAATTTCCACACCAGCTTTAGAGGAATCCAGTGACTTTTATGGAACTCCCTGTGAAGGCAAACCAAGGCCAAAGGGGTTCAGACCCACTCCTGCCCATCTCAGATCACTGTGGAGCTGCAGGCAGCACGTGGAACTTCACTGCACCACAAAAAAACCTCCTGTGAGCCCCCTCCCTCCCACCTGTGGTGGGGCCCAACATCTGGAGGGGAGGGAGCAGAGCCAAGGTAACTGAGGGTATTTGATCCTGGATGCAACAGTAGCAAAATGTCCTCTCCACTCCACTGCCCAGGGCTTCCTCCCAAAGAAGAAGCGTTTTCAGCATCAAGCAGTTCATTTTTGGTTCTGCTTTTTGAACAAAGAAGTTCACTTTTGGTTTTAGGCCGAAAGTGAAAGCTCAGCCTCTCCCTCTGCAGCCACTCTGAATGGAAAATAAATAACTAAATGGTAAAGCAGGATGGTGTGTGCTGCTGCTGGGGAATGTACAGCCACGATCTCAGGAATCAGATTTGTGCAGCAAGAAGACAAGAAGTCAGCACAGAAAACAGACAGAACTCTAGGAAAGTATTTAATAAATACCAGGGAAAGACAAAGGGTTTAACCTGTATTTCCTGCAGATCAAGGAACAGCATCCGAAACTTTGGATGCATATGTTCAACCCAAAGCATTTTTGGAGCAGTTAATAAAGCCAGCTGGCAGTTCCTCAGCACTGCCCAAGCCTGACAGAGGTCTGAAGGGGCACTGAGCATTCCTGGGAACTGGAGAAGTGAACACAGACTTTTAGAGGCTACTTACAGGTATTCCTCCCCAGTCAGCCACTAATTTTTCCCCCTAGATTGGCCAAACAAGCTATTTAAAAATAATTCCTTTATTCCAGCAGTACTGCTAATTCACTGTAAGTCCTCTGACCACAATTACTAATGCTGCTGTTGGAAATGGTCTTTCAAAGCACATTAAGCTCTGAGTGTTCCCTACAGTACGTGAAAGACACAAAGTGGGGAAGGAACTGTGGGTCTGGAGATGACAGTTATTGCAAAGAGCACCTTCCACACCTGGCATCAAGTTCTAGTGAGACTATTTATGTCTTTGTTAATTAACTCACACATGGGACATTGCTACAGAGAACCTGGAATACCCAACACGTGCATTTCTGTCACCCCACCATGATCTCTGCCACCATTTCCTGCAGGTGAACATCAATCCCGATGCAGAAGGAAGGGATGATCCCTGAGAGAACGTGCCATGCCTTTAACACTTGGAAAAGTGATCTGATAGTCTCATCAAGACAAATTATTTGCAGGATGTGCTTGTGCCAGAAGGTTCTGACCCTAATCCCAGGCCAAACAAGGCAAACCTGGTAGGGCACCTGAATCACCTGGGCAGTGTGGATTGCACAGGGCCCCTCAATGACACGGGAAAGGCGCTTCCAGAACAGCAACACGTGTCCTGATTGTCCCTGCTGAGGGACAGCAGGGTTAGTGCAGGGTCAGCCCAGCAGGGCCAACGACCCCGTGGCCATCCAGGAAGGGGTGGGAGCTGGGCAGTGGGACAGGCACGGGGCACAGCTGGCAGCAGGACACACCAGCACAAGGAACAAGCTGGGGGGAAGGAGCAGCCCCTGCCAGGCTGAGAACGGGCACTCACTCGGGCCCTGAGCCCTCAGAGCAGCCCCAGCCCGTGTTTGTTTGCACACACATCTCACCACCCCAACAGGCACGTGCCCATCCAGCCACGAGGCTCACCAAACTTCATAAAAAAATGTGAAAACCGATGTTTTCAGAACCAAACTACTGAAGTTGGGAAATTAAGGCTATTTCAACCACTTCAGTTAGCTCAGAGGCTGGATTTGAAATGCTGTTATTTCAAACAAGAATTCAATATTCCTGAATGAAAAAGAGCTGCTCCAGCACAAACCAGGAACACTCTGGCTACACAGAGAATCTTCAGGAGTAACTTTCAGGGAACTCTGTTCCCTGCTCTCCCCAGAAACCTCACAGAACCCCCAGGATTACAGTGCAGTGTCATTTTAGTCATATCACCAACACATGGATGAGGTGGGAAAGCATCTTCTGCTGGCAGCCAACCGTTTCTTCAGAGCAAACTCCCGAACTCCTCGAGACCTTCTTTCACACTGTGTCAGCTTACAAAACACAAGGAATTACTTGCTATTCCCCTACTTCTTCTGCAGATGCTTATTTGCCATAAAATTCGATACAGAGCTGTAGGAGGAAGGAAAACCAACCAACACAGTTGTCTTCCCACTGTTTATAAACTCAGCAATTCCACATGAGTTTTCTCCCAACTGTTGATAGCCTGACCTCCCCCTGTATTTCAAAGCTGAGGTTTCTGGGTTTGATATACTACCTCTAAGCAGAGCTTAGTTAAGTGATCTCTCTGTTCACCGTGTCTGAAACACACAGCACAGCACTCGTTTGCTTTCCTGCAGCCCCCACCCTGCAGAGTTTTTAGGTCAACACACTTTGGAGAGGTGCAAGGGCTCAGAACGAGCCAAACCCCAGGACTCACAGAGCAGCTGCTCCACAGCATCCTTTTTACAGTTCCTGGGCTCACTGCACCAGAACACTCCTAGCTGCTGTTTTTCACCCTTGTACTGAGTATCTCCCCTGTTTTTCTCGAGCTACAGCTTCGCTGATAACCCGTGCCTGCTTTTTCCTTGGGCAGTGACACACGGCCTTTATCAAGACAAACACACACCCGAGAGTCAGAAGATTTTGAGAGACCCTCAGTCCACAGGCAGACGCTGTTTTCCCCAAACACCCCGGGAACTCTCCCACGTGCACCGCGGCCGCTTCCAGGGTCCTACAGCGCCTTTCTGCCACAATTTCCCTTCCTCCGAAGCTGCCTCAAAGCCGGGCCGCCACAGCCCGTCCCCGCTCACACGCTCCGCGTTCGCCACCCCAACAGCTCCGCGGCCCTTGGACCGGCGAACCGGCAAACCCGCACCCCGGGCCGGGGCCGAGAGTCAGCCCCGTCCGCCCCGGCCCCGTCCCGCTCCCCCAGCGCCATGGGAGCCGCCTCCGGCCCCGCGCCGCCCGCCCGGCCCGGGCAGGGCACAGAGGGCCCAGCACAAACACCGCCCGTTCCCCTCCGCCCCGCCGGGGCCCTGGAGCGACCGGCCCGGACGTGGGGTGGGGGGCCGGGGCCCCTCGGCCCCGCGAGCCCCCTCAGGCCGTCCCGCCCGCCCCCCCCCGGCCCCGGGCCCGCACCAGTTGGTCATGTCGAGGAAGAAGGCGCAGCCGGCGGGGCTGAGCTGGAAGCCGAGCAGGCGCTGGAACTCGCCGATCAGCACGTCCTTGTCGGTGGTGCCGAGGCAGCTGAACTTCTGCATGAGCTCCGCGTCCAGGTCCACGTCCATGCCCTCCATGGCCGGGGGTCGCGGGGGCTCCGCGGCCGGGCCGGGGCCGCCTCAGCGCCGCGCGCGCGGGGGGGGGCGCGC
>NW_024508102.1:1561188-1711302 GCF_017590135.1 Pyrgilauda ruficollis | reverse complement strand
GACGCCGCCGGCGGCACTGCGCCTGCGCCGCCCCGCCCAGCGGCGCGCGGCGCGCGGCGTCACCCCCCGGCCGGCGTCACCCCACGCCCGCGGGGGGAGGGAGGGAGCGAGGCAAGGGCGAGGGGGCGGGGCCTCGCATGCAAATGAGCGCCGCGCGTGACTCGGGGGGCTCCGCCGCGTCACGGGGGGGCGGGGCGATCGCTTGTCTCCGCCCACACTCGCGCGCTGCCATCCATATATGGCGGCGAGTGCGCGTGTTTGTGTATGCAAATTAGCTTCCGTGACGTCATGCGGCGCCATGCAAATGAGAGGCGCAAGGCTCGACGGGAGCACCTTCGGTGTTTTTTTCCGCCTAAAAATGATGTTTGTCCTGCAATTTTCGACAGCGCGAGGCTGCTCCGTGCTCGGCTGGCGATCGGAACCTCGGGGCGTGTTCCGCGAGGGGATCACGGAGAACACGGAGAACACGCTTTGGCAGCGCCGCGGGGGCGCTGCCGGGGCTGTGGGCGGGTGATGGTGGCGTGACCAGCCAGGGACGGGCGGGCGCGGGATGGCTCCACCTGCCGGGCGAGGAGAACGACACCGGGAAGCCCATCCGCTGTCACTTCCGCGCCCTACGGCAGCCGGCGGGGGTCAAGCGGCGGACGGCGGCGCTGTGTGAGTGCGTCAGTGCGCGTGTGCGCCACTTCCGGCTGGCGGCGGCGGGAGCACCATGCCCAAGTGAGGCCGGGCCGGGGCTCCCGGGGGTCCCGGGTGGGGTCCCCGGGTGGGGATCGCTGCTTCTCGAGGGTCGTGGTGCGCCCCGTGAGCTCAGGGCCGTGAGGGGCGCGGATGACGGGCGGGCCGAGCGCTGGCGGCCTGCGGGGTCGTTCCCGGGCTCCGTTAACGCTCGCAGCGGGCTCTCAGTAACCAGGCTTTTCCCCGGCAGGTTTTACTGTGATTACTGTGACACGTACCTCACCCATGACTCGGTGAGTACCAAAGCCTCGGCTTCAATTCATTCGCGCGTCAAGAGCATTAAAATAAAATTTATCTCGGCTAAAAGCGGGGCCTGTGGGGTACAGCGGTGTTCCTGGGTGATTTCCCTTTCCATGAAAAAAGAGGGAGAACGTGCCACGCCCCTGGTGTTCTGCAGCGGGGCAGTGGCAGGGTCAGAGATGGCAGCTGAGGGGGTCTCAGGGCAGACTGGAGAGTCAATATTTACTGTCTTGATAAAAATTTATATAAAAGTTTTGTACATCGCCCCTCCTCTGCCTGGGCACAGAAACTAACCTGCTTTATGCTGCTAAATTGCACGTGTTTAGAATCATGAGGAGCACTGGTAACTTTAGGGTTTCTGTGGCCTTTCCCAGCCCTCCGTGAGAAAAACCCACTGCAGTGGCCGGAAGCACAAGGAGAACGTGAAGGATTATTACCAGAAATGGATGGAGGAGCAAGCCCAGAGCCTGATTGACAAAACAAGTAAGGCCAATCTTTCTGTGACCCCGGCTGCCTCCCCACTCCTTCCCCTGCCTTTCCTCCAGCTGCTCTTCCCTGCTTCCACCTTGACTTTTCCTCACTTTCCTGGGCAGTCTTTGCTCAGTGAGTCATGAGTGAAATCTTGGAGTGTGGATCTTGAGTTCCTCAGGTTTTGGGCTGTCCTGGGGGAGCCTGAGAGCTCTGCCTACCACACAAGAGCTGAGGTTCCCTCCCAGGGCTGGTGGCAGTGGCTCCATGTCACTGTTCATGAGGGCTCTCAGTGATATCCTGCAGGGCCACATAACTTGTGCTGCTTGGCAGTGGCACATTTTTGCTAAGAGCACGGATAAGAATTTCAAAAGATAGGAAAACAGACACAAAAATGTGTGGATTGTTGCATTTTTCACATGCTGGGGTTGCCTGCCCTCAGTTGCCAAGTGATTTTTTTTTCCTGGCATTTAAAGGCTTAACTGAGGTGTGGCATTGATTCCTCTGTCGCTTCAAGAGATCCTTTTTCTCTTTCCTCTATGAAAGAAGTGCAAACAGCAGGTTAGCTGTGTGGCAGCACTCCTTGGCTCGTGGGGTATCTCAGGTTGGACAGGACCCCTGAGGATCTCTGGTCCCACTCCCAGCTCCGTGCAGGACTACCTGAGACCAAGCCATGAGACCAGCAGCATCACCCAGCTGCTCCCTGAGCTCTGACACTCAGAGCCATGCTCACTCCCCCGGGGAGTGCTCAGTGCCCAACCACCTCTGGGTGAAGAATTTTCCTAAAACAATCCAATCTGAATTTCCCCTAACTCATCCTCACTCTATTTCCCTTTGTCTATTTTCCTTGTGATGCTTCCAATTCCCCACCTTTTCCCTTCCTTCCAGTCAATACCAGTGGAATCCCTCCCCTTCCTTGCCCCCTCCCCAGCCCTGGCCCCGTTGCCATTCCAGCACAGCATGTTCCGGTGGAACGCTGCGGATCCCGCCACGTGGTTGATTTTTATTTTTCTCCTCTCCCACCCCCCTTCCCTCCCACCCTGCCCAGGGGTGTGACATCCACGCAGGAGCTCTCTAGTCCCAGCTGTAACAATAATTGTCTCCAGGAGTCTCAGGTGCTCCCCAGGTGCCAGGGATGTGTCCGGCGTGGGGACAGCAGCGCACGCAGCATGACGTGACCGCGGGGCATGACACGGACGAGCGACCCGGCGCTTCCTCGGCCTAGTAACTGGTGTTTTTTTTTTCCCTGGGATTCTTTCTTTCCTTTTTTTTTTTTTTCTTTTCCCCCCCAATGTAGCGGCTGCATTCCAGCAAGGGAAAATTCCACCGACGCCGTTCTCGGCACCACCTCCGGCCGGAGCCATGATTCCACCTCCTCCCAGCATCCGTAAGTGTGGGGCACTTTGGGATCAGGGCCCTCTGGAGAGCTGTATTGTTTGTGTCCTCAGCTTGGAAAGAAAAGGCCTTTTAGCTTGAAGCCAAGCCACCTTGAGCTTGTGCTCTCATGGTGTGAGGAAATTTTGTGTAAGAGCAGTTCAGTCCTTACTGTGTGTGATTTCTGGGATGCTGAGTGCACCAGAAGCAGTGACAACCCCTCATTCTGTGGGGACTCCCATGGCTCTGTTAAAACTGCACAGTGGGTTGGTTTGGGTTGGTTTTTCTAAATAGAAATCCCTTTGGTAACCTTTTGCCCTTGAGCTGGTGAAGGGCCCAGAGCCCTCCCTGCTCTTGGGAGTGGCAGCTCCCTGTGCTGGCTGTTGGTAGCCAGCATATTCCTCCTCTGGTCACTTCCTAGCACCTGGAATCAGGGCTGGAGCAGAGGCAGATGTAAGGCCCCTGAGGCATTAATTACTGCCATGTGCTGTGAATAGCTGCAGGCTCTTTGGTGGCTGAGGGTGCCAGTGTGTAACTGTTGTGTCTGTGCAGCTGGCCCCCCCCGGCCCGGCATGATGCCAGCCCCACACATGGGGGGGCCCCCGATGATGCCAATGATGGGCCCACCCCCCCCGGGAATGATGCCAGTTGGACCTGGTAAGTCTGGGATGGGGTAAGTCTGCCATGGGGGGCTGGATGGGGAGGTCTGGGGGATGTTTCCTGTCCCACCATCTGTTGGGCACTCAGTGCTGGGCTGGTCACACTCTGGTCACACCCGTGTCACTGTTATCCCTGCATGGGGAGACTACAACAATTTTACAACCAGTCATTAAACCACTTTGCTTCTTGTTGAGAGTCACCAACCCCCTGTGCAGCTGGAATTATGGCTCTGGGAAGTCATAGCTGTTCTCCCTCTGCTCTGAGCTGTGATTGTTCAGGAGTTTGGTGCCACCAGCTCTAGTGTTTTGCACAAGAGGTGCATTTTTTGCACTAAATGATTTTTTTACTGTTTAAAGCGTCTCAGGGGAATGTATTCCAGAGAAACAATGGACCTGGAAAAGGCTTTATCAGAACTGTAGACTAAAATGTCTTTGATCCATTCCACTCCTGAGTTTCCTGGCATTTGAAGAATTCTCAAGGGATATCTTATTGGAACAGTTCCCAGAACAAATTTATTGGAACACACACACTCACACGTGCACTGAAAGTAGTGAAGTGTCTTTGTAATTATTGTCTTGCATTTGAAAGTGTTCTTTAAGTGTTTTAAAAGGCTCAAGATAAATGCACAGTGTGTGATACTCAGCAGCCTGGTGAAAATAAATGGCCAAGTGGGATGGAAACCATTATTTCAGGGCTGTGCAGTGGAGCCCTGCTTTTCCCTGGCAGAGGTGCTCTGTGCTTGTTTGTGAGCACATGGGATGGTTTTGCAGCACTTTTCTTCAAATTAACACTTTTCCAGATCAGTAATTAAGCTGCTGTGTCTCTTGAGTAGCTGGAAATAAGTTGTGAGTGAATATTGTCAGAATGGGTGTATAACCCAGGGGCTTGGTTCCTCCTCTGCTGCTGGCTGAGCTCCTCAGGGAGTGGAATCCATCTCAGCAGCTGCCAGGCCAGAGCTTACAGACTTGGAAAATGGGAGTTCCCTGGAGCAGGGTAACTGTGAAATTTCCCCTCTCTGATGGTGATGAGGCAGTTGTTGCTGTGAAGAGAAGCTGTGGCTGCCCCTGGATCCCTGGAAGTGTCCAAGGCTGGGTTGGACAGGGCTTGGAGCAACCTGGGATAGTGGAAGGTGTCCCTGCCCCTGGCAGGGGAGTGGAAGTAAATCTTTAAGGTCCATCCCAACCCATGTTCTTCCGTGACTGGGCAGGTGGTGCTCCCAAGAGCTGTTCTCTAACCTGTCTTTCCCCTGGCAGCTCCTGGGATGAGGCCGCCCATGGGAGGACACATGCCAATGATGCCAGGGCCCCCAATGATGAGACCCCCCTCCAGACCCATGATGGTGCCAACCAGGCCAGGAATGACCCGTCCAGACAGATAAAGATGGAGATGGAGCTGCCTTTTCATAATAGGACCTTCCCTATGACAAACACCACAGACCTGTGTCCCTGGGGCTTTGTACTCAGTGTGTAGAGGGATTCTGCTGTAACCTCAGCGTACGAATGGACACACCCTGCACTGACTTGTACGAGGTCTGGCTTTTTGGGTGTCTCTTCAATTGTATTATTTTTTTCCCCCTCAATTGAATGATAAAAACAAGAATAAACGTTGTTGTTTCCATATGGACTCAGAGCCTCATTCTGAATTCTCTCCTGAGGAAGAAAATAAGGGTGGGAGGGGCAGTGCTGGGCTGTGAGGGAAGTCAGGGCTGATGGGAGAACCCCTGGGAAGGGGTTCCTGGAGGATCCTGCGGTGGCTCCAGGATGGTCTGGGGGGTGATTCCGGGTGGGGTCCGGAGGGCAGTTCCAGGGTGGTCCCTGGAGGGATCCCAGGGTGGGGTCCTGGGGTGGTCTCCGAGAGGGGAGTCCTGAAGGATCCCGGGGTGGCTTCCTGGGGCTCCTGGGTTAGTCCTGGAGTGGGGTCCGAGTGGGGGCCCTGGAGCAGATCCCTGGATGTCCGGGGGCTCACTGTGGTCGCTCTTTCCCCGCACACACCCGGAGCACGACTGGGGCGGTGCGGGAAGGGGCCGGCCGGGGGCGGTGCGGGAAGGGGCCGGCCGGGGGCGGGCGGTGCGGAGCGGGCGGTGCGCGATGGGGTCCCGCCGCCCGCGGGCCTGACCCGCCGGCCCGGCATGGCGGGCATCATCAAGAAGCAGATCCTGAAGCACCTCTCCCGGTGAGGCGCCCCCTCCTCTTCCTCCTTCTCCTCTTCATCCTGCTCATTCTCCTCATCCTCCTCCCTGGGGGGCTGCGGGGGGCGAGAGCCCGGGCCTGGGGGTTTGGGACGGCGGGGCAGCGCCGGTGGGGAGCTGCCGGGCCCGGGGGGCTGAGGGCCCGTTCGGGCTGTGGAGCCGCCGGGCCGGAGGGGGTGTCCGAGGATCAGGGGGTGTCCGAGGCCGTGGCCACTGTGGTGTCCGGGGGCAGCGGGCCCAGGCTGCCCGGAGTGGCCCTGCCGCCCCTCCTCGGGGTCGGAGCCCGGCTTTGCCCCGGTGTCGGTGCCCAGCGCGGCCCGGCGGTGCCGGCCCTGGGCCGCGGGCGGCGGCAGTGGAAGCTCGGGAGGCGAGAGGGGAACACGAGCTCTAGCGAGGTGTTGGCATTGTATTCCGTCATTTTCTGTGAAGTTCGTCCGAGGCGCTGCGAGGGGCGTTGGGGAAAAGCGGGTGCTCCCGGCGTGAGGCTCTGCCGGGAAATGCGGCCGCGGCTGCTCGGGGCGGGCCCCGGGCACATAGCGGTGCCTCAGTTTCCCTTCACGGCGGGGAAAGAGCTGCCTGTGTTATCTCATGGCTGCGGGCACCACCTCGCTCTGCATCGCTGCGGGATCACAGGAGCGTGAACAGAAAGGTGCCGTGCCCGTGAGGTGCAGGTGAGGCCACAGCACCGCACAGAGCTTGTCCTCTGCTTTCTGAGCAGGTCCTTTCCATCCCTGCTGCTGGACACGCTCCGGTGCACAGCGAGGGGTCTGAAGTGACCTGTGTGGGCTCAGTGCTGGTGTGACCCATGAATCCCAGCCCTCTGAGGTGTGTGGAGCCCCAGACCATCCCCACACACCCTGAGTGGGCAGTGCAGGGTCTGTCTTGGGGTCACCAATGGCTCCATGCTCCAGCCCTGTCAGCGCTGTCCCAGAGGAGGAGCGATGGAGCTGCTCTGGGTGCTGGTTTAAAAATGGATTTCTGACATCCCAAGCTTCCGAGCTTTCTGTCTCATTCACCTCACACAGGTGTGATGCAGTCAGTACAGATTCAGCCTCCTGGTACGGAGGCAAAATTGAAGTATTTTGTAGCACAGAGAGGTGGGTGAGAGCAGTTCTTGATAGAAGGTAAAACAGAGCTGGGCTTTACCCTGGGTGCTGTTCCTGTGAGTGCTGTTCTCATGGACAACTCTCTTTCTTTACATAAATACAGTTTTGCTGGTGCTTTTGCTTAATTTTGTATTTCAGTCTCTCCTTACCACTGCTACAGCATATGCTTACCCAAAGTGCCCCTTTTTCCCTCTGATTGGGCCAGTTCTTAGTGTTCACCTGTGTATCCTTTGGGTAGTTCTAAGGAGAACAAGGAGTCCCAAAACATTCAGCATCTCTGCCTGTTTTCCTGCTAGCCAGACTTAATTGTTTGGGTGATTGATCTGATTCTGCCCCTCACTTGAACAAGGATTGTGGATCTTTGCAGAAATGCAATTTGAACCCAGTTTAATGGTGTATAAAAAAAAGATTAATTATTTTTGTTTCAGTTTTGTTTCCTCCGAATACCTCATCTTCACCCTCCCTGTGGGTTTTCTTTCAGCCACGCTCGTTTGCCTGGAAGAATTTTGCTACTGAATCATTAATCTGCCTTTATATTCTGCTCACATTTGCATGTGAAATAATCCCTTGTCCTTTTTGTTGTGTCTCCACTCGGAGTCCTTTCTGCACGGGGGTGTGTTTTTGTCCCTCTTCCATGTGGAAATTTGCAAGAAAGCGGTCAGGAGAGGCAGCTGGATCAGGGAAATGTGAATGAGGTGTTTCACCTGACTGTTCCTGTGATCCCACCTCACGTGAGTGACCGGATCCCAGCAGGGATCAGTACAGCAGGGATCAGTACAGCTGGGATCAGTACAGCTGGGCTTTGCCCGGTTGTGAAGGTATTTGACAAGGCTCAGCCTTGTGTTGTGCTTCAGCAGCTTAAATTCCTAGAGCAGGAGAACCTAAAAACTTGCAGAGCTTTCGCCATCTGTGCCTTTCACTCCTTTGTCCTATATTTAGCTTAGAAAAGCAGACAGATTAGGTGGTTTCAGTTCTTGCTGCTTCCAGGCGGGCACAGGGCTGCAGAGCTGGGGAGCGTTTGGAGCCCGACATCAGGGACTCCCCCAGAGCTGCTGGCTCTGAGCATGGCTGTGCTCCCCAGCCTGTAATTACCCATGGAAGCACATCCAGTGCTTTAAAATAAAATCAATGAGCTGCCTTTACCTCTTCCTGGCCCTATTTGAAAGGAGCTCTTTCTCGTTGTCTTTTTTTTTGTTTCAAGCGGTGTCGGCGTAGCCGCAGCAGATCCGTGTTCTCAGGGTGTGACAAAGGCCCTGCTTATCCACAAGCCCGACTGCCTCAACTTCATGTGCCACTTTGGGATTTGAGTTCTCAGCACTGCAGTGGGAATCCTTGCCAAAATGGCTTTTATTTAATTTCCTTGGAGAGGTTTATCCCCTGCTGCCTATAACAGCTGCTTTGTGACGTTTTCTTGTGGGACACGTGTTGAAGCTTGTGAGCTTGTGGAGTAACAGGCACACCAGACATGGCTTCCAGAGGAAATGCAAGGTGCAGTCCTGCTGGGAAGAAATAAAAGCTGGTGTCAGCAGAGGAGCAGCTGGACTGGGGTTTGGGTGAGGTCTGAACACAGCAGAAGGAGAGCACAAATGTGTCTTACTGTGACAGGGACCCCAGAGAACTGCAGCTGAGGAATAACTTTGGGAACCTCAGAGAGTAGGGTGAAAAGGGAAGAGAGGAGAAATGAGAGAGGAGTTAACAAGAAGATGGGATTTGTTCTGTGTCATTCAGGAGTCATTGGAATGGGCTCTGTGGCTTGCACAGGCAAGTCAGGCCATGTCACCAGCTCTGCCTTTGCCCAGCACAGGAGTGTGGGGAATTCCCTGAGTCTAAAGAATGCTTTCCCCCCTCAGCTTGCATTTCTTGCCCAAATGCTGCAGTCTGGGCGCTGCTAGAAGAGAACAGACCCTGAATTCCTGCTCTGTTTGCGTCTCCCTTGCCCTGAAGTGTTTTGCAGCATCGCTGCGTGCTCGAGCACTGCGCTGCAGCTGTGCCCTTGCTGCAGTCACAGGATGGCACATGCAGCTCCTGAGGGCCGTGGGACACCCTCAGAGTCAGGAAAAGCTACCACCAATAAAAGAGATTTGCTTACTACCAATCCTCCAGGCTTCTCCCAGTTTCCTGACCTTGATTATAAATTACCTGGAAGCAATTTAGAGAGCATGGTGGGTAAGGAGGAAAGCAAAGAAACTGTATCTGGGAATGGCCTGAGGAAGCTGCAGAATCTCAAGTGATTTAGGCAGCAACACCTCTGACCAGCTTTGCAATTCTGGCTTTAGCTGTTTTAATGTCCTCCTTCAGGGGTCAGGGAAATTTCTGTGATGACCATTTGCCTAAAATAGCTGTTGCAGCAATGGGAAGTACATGAAACCACAGAGCTGCCAGCTGTTAAAGGCTGATAGGAACTGTTACTTTTCCATCTGCACAGTGTCCTGCTCCTGTGGCTCAGCACGTGCTCTTCCTCCAGGTGATGGTTCCTTTGGTGCCCCACGCCCAGGGTGGATCCAGAGCACTCAGCAGTTTGTGGCAGGACTTCATGAGGCAGTTTATGAGGAAGGATCTCTGCCAGGTCCCAGCAGCTGCTGCTGTTTGTGCAGCACCAAACCCCTGGTGATAAGCTTGTCTCTAACTTCTTGTCTCTAACAGGCTGTGCCCAATGTAAGGCTGGATGTAAACCCTTTATTCAGTGTTTGAATTTGGAAATATCTTCTTTTCCCGGTACATTTTGATGGCTTCTTTTACTCTTAAAATTTTTAATATAGCGGAATTATTGATGGCAAGGCAGAACCCCAAGTTATTATGGGTAAAGTAACATGGATTTCCCTCTTCTTTGTTCAAGACAGGGTGGGAAAAAGGAGTGGGCACAGACAGGACGTGGCATTTTCCCTTCACAGAGTCTGAAGTCTTCCCTTGGAAAGTCATGGTGGCTGTGCTGCACTTTGCTGGGGGAACCAAGTGATCAGTTTGATGGAGCTGCTGGGTGCAAAGTGTTTCCAACCACTTCTCCTTGGCTCCAGACACGTGTGTGCCATTTCTGGAATGCTAAATAGACTCTTGTTGCAGCAGAGGTAAATTACACTTGAGTAGCTCAGGAGGAAAGTGTGGCCAGAGCTCCTTCCCTGCAGCTCTGGGCTTGCAGAGCCCTGCACTGACCCTGTGGAACCTCTCCAGAGTCCTTCGGCCTCACTGATGGAAAGGGGCTCTTCTTCCTTATTTCTCCTGGACTCCCTGAGCCCTTGCCTCCCCTGCAGTGCTCAGTTGAGTCAGAATTAGGTATAACCTGTTTATTTCTGCACACTGGAGACTAAAATGATTGCAGGATGAAGAAGTGGAGCTTTGGACTAGTGCTTGTATTTACTGGGTTTCTTTCTAGTGTTCTTTCATCTGTTGTTTGCTTGAGGATTAGGTTTGGGAAATTCCCTGGCAAGTGCTGAGGGTTTGCATTCTGGATTTGTTGAGAGCATGGGGCAGCTGGCATTTAAACTTTACTGAGTGTCCTGGTGAGGAGCTGGAAATAGCAAAGGGAAGGTGGAGTTCAGCCCCTGGCAGAGACCCAGCCTCTCCTCTCAGCTGAGTTCCTGGTTTGCTTTCCAGGGCTCCCAGCACCCACTGAGGTGCTGGTGGGTGTGAAGCAAGGTGTCTCAGCCTTCAGAAACCTCTAGATAAATATTTGTTGAGACAAGAAAGTGTCCTTGGTGCCAAGGAAGGCTGCAGCCTTGGGGAGGAGTGAGCTGGAATTCTGCTCTGTGTCGTGGTTCCCTCTGAGCTCCTTGGAAATGCTGATTTTTCTCCTTGCAAATTTAACTCTGAATTGAATTCTTAAGCTTTCCCTTGGTCTCGTTGTGTTGCAGGAGGTAACACAGAGCCAAGACAACTGATGACTTACCAGGATGTTTTGTGTTTGGCTTCGGGTGGCTGAGAGGCCCAGCCTTTCATTCAGTGCAGTTGAAGCCTGGAAAAACAGAAAGCTGATAATGGAAAGGCGCCAGCAGGGACACCAGATGTGCCTAAATCCACCCTGATAAGGAGCATGGGACGGGCTGGCACCTCCTTACGTGGAAACTGTTTGCCCTGTAACCCAAGCAGGGTGCATTTCTCAGGCCCGTTGTCCACTTGGGAAGGACATCTGGGGTACACAGAGCTGTGCACAGGAGATGAGATGATTATAAATATGCTGCTTTCTGTCTTCTTAACAATTGGGCAGTTTGGTGTTGATGGGATTCCCTTAAACTCTAAATGGCTTTGTGCTAAGAGGGTGTGATATCAACTCCATCTCATGCTGCAATAATTAGTCCCATCCTCTGCTAATTCAGCGAGTTTTTCTTCCTCCTGTGCAAGTCTGCAGAGCAGCTCTGTGCCCACTCCCAGACAGAGTGGTCCCTGCTAACACCAGAAATTCGAGGAGGTAAAATGGCTTTTCTTCCTGAAAAAGCTTTTAGTTCTTCCTGTGCGTCTTTGAGGCAGCTATTTTTTCCCTTTTTACAGAAGTTTTGATCACTTGCCCAGTTTTATTTCCTCCAAAATTATTTTTAAGTTCATCCTCAGTCATGTGTGCTGCACTTAAAGCTTCTGCTGCTGCCTTCCTTGAGCGCAGCCCTGATTTGGAAAGTCACTGACCTTTCCTTTTAGCAGTCATCAACCTTTTGTTCTAGTAAACATGCTATATGGCTTCTGAGATAAGAGGTTATAATTTGAGGTGAAGTGTCACATCACAGAGATTCTTGGATTGTAGAAGATATTCCCAAGGAAGATGGAAATCCCACTAAATGCCCTGTTCAAAACCAGACCAGGCAACACTTGAAAAGACTTTTGGGAAGGAGCAAATCTGTGTTGGTTACAATACAGTTGTTGGGTTTTTCTTTTCCCTGTGTCCAATTCCTGTGATATAATTGATTAAATGACATATTTGTATTCCAAATCAAAGCAGAAAATCCTCATCTCTTCCCTTGCTGTGACCCTTGTGGAGGCAGAAACCCCAGTGGTTCCTGGGCTGGTTTCCCATGAGCTGATTCCTCCTTTCTGCCTTACCTGTGTTTGGAGGGACTTTCCAGCTGCTCCCTGCAGCTGTGGCTGGTGTCACAAGCCGTGCACTTCCTTCTGCCAAGAGATTTTGCTTGTCATTAAGCAAAATCAAGGTCACTGATGTACAGCTAATTAGTTCTCCCACAAAATAGCCATAGTGACAAAGGTATTAATAGAAATGCTCGTGTGGAGCTGGGGGTGGTGGCTGTGTACAACAGCCAGTGATGGATGCAGGACTGCAGGGAGGAGGCTGAGGCAGAAAATGAGTATTTGAGAAGAAGGTTCCTGATCCATGTGGCAGCAGGGTAATGAGACAGGGATCTGAGGAGAAGTTTTATGATTTCAGATGTCTTCTGACATTATCTGTCCGTGCATTTGCTCAGTTGGAGACAGCGTGGCGAGACAGCTACAAATGTGAACATAAATTTATTTATGATTCTAGCCTGGCTTTGGGCCAGTGGTCAGATTTACCCAAATTCCTCTTGCAATCAGTGAGTTTGTGGCCTCTGGATATGCAGGCTGAGGAACTGGGCAGTTGTTTTCAGTAGTGACATCATGTTTTGATATATAGTCAAGCTGATGATTGAGCAAATAGATTTTCAGGGTTGACTTTTGTCAGAGTAATCCCAGCAGGCTCAAAAGGAGTGCTGCCCTGTGAGTTTACTGGCTCAGCTCTGCTTGACTTCTGATGGAGCTGCAAAAAAAAAAAAAAAAAAAAAAAAAAGTGCAAATATCCTCTGGTGTCAGTTTTCCCAATAGCCACCATTTTCATTCAGTTTTCCCTAAGCCAGCAGCCCCTGCTGCCAAGGCCATTGCTGTGGGTGAGTGTGAATGGAGAGATCCTGCCAGCAAACATCTGACACGTTCTGCTCTCGCTGCTTTTCCTCCCCTGGCACTGACCAAAGCCGTTCCTCTCAGGCAGCAGCAGAGTGGCACCTGTGGGCTCTGTGTTCTCAGGAGCTCTCACCTGAGGCCTCCTGTAAGCCCTGTGTGACATGTGGCTGGGGAAGTGGCTCAAGTGAGAAGATCATTCCAGTCTGGGATTCCTGTACAGGGCAGCAGCTAAAAGCAGGGGTTGACAATGGGCAGCATACCCTGAGAAATTTGGGCCCTGGTTTAAAAGAAAGAATCTGTTTCCATTTGAGATTTATTTTTTTCCAGAGCCTCCATGGGTGTCCCATCATGGGTGGGGTCTGTAAGCTCTTCTTTGGGGGAGGAATGGCACATTTTGGTGCATAGAATGCCTCATTAAAGAATTCTTTAATGGAGCCTGGTAGCACTGGGGGTGGGTTTGCTACCTGCTCAGCAGGATCTCTGAAGCCTTTCCCTGGAGATGGTGATGAAGAGTTGCTTGGTTTGGCTGGATCAAGTTTCATACCTCACTCTAGACTGTGTCCTGCTTCACAGCTTTGGTTCTTCCACGGTGTGCTGGTATTTTTGATACACCTACACACTAAAGGAAAGTGATGCCCTGGTTCAGACATGTGCTTGTGTTGCCTATAATCAAAAGAAAAAAGCCCCTTGTATTAGAATAGTAAAGTATTAAAGACCTTTATTAAAGTAATAAAGACCTTTATTTGGAAGCTTCCAGGTGTCCTGGTGGTGATGGGAACACCCAGGACTGAATTTCTACATTTTATGATGTTAATTAATTAGGATATCTAACAGGTACATCCTAGAGGAGATTCAGCTGCCCCAGTAACCTATCCCTGGGTCAGCCCCTTGGAATTGGTCCAAGGGGTTCTCTACCCCACTTCTTATTATGCCTTATTTTAGGTCCCCTCCTTGGAATAAGACTAAACAATATTTCAGGAATGTGTTTACAAGGTCAGCTTGTTGTTCTAAAATCTAGGGGAAAAGGGTAGGAAAACTACTGGAGCTACAGCCATGCATTAGCAATCTACAAAACTACAAATGTATGAAAAATATATAAAAAGCTTAAGCATCATTCCCTCCCTTCAGAGACTTGACAGTATAGAATTATAGGAAACACTTGTACTTTTCCTCTGCATTACCAGCTGAAAGCAGCTTCCCTTCTGAGCACTCTTATCCTGGGATGAGGCTCCCAGCCCAGGGATGATCCTTCAGTGCAGGTGTGAGAAAACTCAGCCAGTGGGAGCTGATCTCTGCCCACACCAGCTTTTGAGCTTAAGTGCTGGGTATTACCTACCTGTCCATGTTGTGTTTGGTTTATTCTTAGCATCCAGTCCCAGGCAGACACAGTGACATCAGCTTTCAGCAGAGCTGCTTCTCTGACACAACACAAGGGTGCCCCTGGATTGCCTCTGCAGGTGTTTGCTCTCATTTTCAGCCGTGTCTGGGTTTGTGGGTGCTCACAGCAGGACTCCAGGCCCAAATCATATGGATTCCCTGCCAGTGGAGCAGCTGTTGGAGCACACTCTGCAATTTTCAGTTTCTTGGTGCTGATGCTGAGAAGCCAGGTTAACCTCAGCCACCTCCCTGGGCGTGTTCAAACAAGAAGCCTTTGGTTAGAGGGAGTGATGAGTTTGAAGGGAATGTGCAGCCTGGCAGGTGGTGCAAACTTGGTGTGAGCTGGCAGCGTGTCCCTGTGGCTCAGGACAGGGAGGGGACAGCAGGGGCAGGAGCTGTCTGCAGGGAGGAGCAGCAGTGGGCAAACTCACAGCTGTGTGCTGCCTCCCCTTCCAGCGCTGCTACATCAATAGCACGGGGGTGACACCAACATCTCAACACATCTGTCAGACTTTCTCTTCCAACAAAATGTCTGGAAAGGCCCTTTTGCCCCTGGAAGCCCTGGGCTGATGGCTCAGCTGCTGCTCCAGTGCCTCAGCCAGGTTTGTGCTACACCCCGAGCTCCTTCAGTGGCTGCAGCAGCTGCATGCTGGCAGTGTGGCTCTGGTTGCTCCTCTGCTCCTGGAGCTGTGGCTGTTGCAGGAGCCCCTCGTGCCTCTCCCAGAGCAGTGCCCACACTGTGGGTGCAGGGGCAGAGTGTGACTGGGAGCCTGCTCCTGCTTAGGCTGACAATAGGGGCTTTCTTTCCATCCCGCCTTCTGGACCACTGTACAGAATGAGAATTAGCATTGGCATGGAGGAATGTGTGAAATAAGCCCTGGATTCGGTGGTGGGAAAGTTGTCTGGCAGGAACTCCTCAAGTTTGAATCCAGTGATGTTGGAATGCAGCCCCCTGCTCCCATGGAGGCAGGTCCTGCACTGGAGAGGGGTTTGATGGAGACAGGAGGGGTTTTGCTGCCACAGAGGGGTTCTCTGGCATGGAGAAGTGTTGGTGACACTTGTGCAGCCTCTGTGATCTGCTGCCCTCTGAACTGGCTCCTCTGGTTCCTTAGGGGCCACTCTGCTTTTATTCAAGGCCAAGGCTTTCCCACCCACATCCTCTGCTCTCGAGCAGTTCTGCTGCTAGTGTTTGATCCATGACACTGAAATCTCAGGCACATGAGGGATGTGAAGGGCTGCACCCAGGGGAGGTGAGCACTGGCAGCCCTGGGGAGGAGGAATTTCAAGCAGAGAAAACAGAGGAGAGAGCTGGGGCAGTGTCTGGGAGGGGAGGTGCTGTTTGGCCCTGCTGACCAGAGAGCAGGCTGGGCTGCAGTGCTGGTGTTAAAAAGAGACAGCCACAAAAGTCGTTCATTAATGATCTTTTGCTTTCCTGGGTGAAAAGAATCTAGAGAATTAAACTTTCCAATGCTGATATGGCAATTCTGGGGGCAGTAAAACTGCTGAGCTGTTGTAGTTTGGCTTTGGTTTTCTTTGGTTTTGTCCTAGGGCAGTTTTGCAGGTTTCCAGGATACAGAGCTTTAGAAGGAAATTTTCAGTTTCTCAAACCTGAATTTAGTTTAAAACAAACAAAAAAAAAAAAATCCTCCAAATGTCAAAGTGTAGAAATGTTTGGTTTTTTTTCTGGAGCGACCAACTTGCTTTGGGTCTAAAAATGTCAGAAAGGGTTTAAGAAAACAGCAAACGAACTGGTATTAAAATAGCTCTGAAATGCTCCTGCAGTCTCAGCAGCTTTGCTGGGGGCTGTTTGTGAGTTTCCTCTTTCTCCCCTTGTAGGTTTACCAAGAATCTCTCTCCAGACAAAATCAACCTGAGCACGCTGAAGGGTCAGGGGCAGCTGACCAACCTGGAGCTGGATGAGGAGGTGCTGCAGAATGTTCTGGAGCTGCCCACCTGGCTCGCCATCACCCGGGTCTACTGCAACAAGGCCTCCATCAGGGTGAGCAGAAACAACTTCAGATGGATGAAGTTATCCATTTACAGGCAGAATCGCTGAGGTTGTGCATGGACTTGCACTTTGCACACTGAACTTTTACAAATTCTTCCTCCTTGTGCTTTTTTGAGAAAAAAAAAAGTGGTTTTTTACTTGTTATAAGTCAGGTTGTGTCATTGCATATGGTACTAACCACTGTTGCATTACATGAACTCAGAAGTTTTAAGGACATCAAAGAGACTTCCTATAAAAGAAATATGATTCTATTCTGCCAAGTGACAGTAAAAATGAGCTTGTCTTACTCATCTGATGTGCTGTGTTTTTAGAGTCAGATCTGCTCGGTTTAGTAACAAACATTTGTTCTCCCTCCTACAAGAACTGCAGAGTGAACGTTGCTGTATGAAAATAAAATGGAGCTTTTTGGTTTGTGCACAGTTTTCAAAAGAGTTGTGTGACTTCCAGTAACAGCAGCAGTTAGTTGTAAACTCTTAAAGGCCAGGAATGTTCCCCACAGCAGAATTTGACCTGCAGAATATCTGTTACTCCTGATGATATATGAGATCCAAAAGCTCAGCTAGGTTTGTAGATCTGGTGTCTGGAATGTCTTTTCCCTTGTCTGTGTCTTGTTTGACCTGGATACAATGAGACATTGCAGACATTTCTCAGAGAAATGGGGCTCAGAGTTTGGGCTGAGAAGGTTTCCTGCAATTTTTGAAACTTTCCAATGCAAAAAGCACTTTGATAACCTCAACTTTATCGTTTCAGATCCAGTGGACAAAGCTGAAAACACACCCAATCTGCCTGGTAATGTTGCCTCTCTTGTCTTCTTACCCTCCTTTCTCCATTTTTCCTTCCTTCTTTTCTTCCTTTTCTTCTTCACTCTTTTTGATCTCTTCTGCTTGAGAAAAATTCTGGAGAGGGAAACCATCAAGTGCTCAAATTTTCTTGGGACCTGAATCCTCCAGGCCCTTGGCACATAGGGCCATGAGTACCATCCTGTGAGTCCCTCATTTCACTGCAGGATGGAGCCAGATGAGCTGTCAGGGAAGTCCAGAGCCACCCTGTGCCTGTTTTTTGTTGGTTGTTTTCCCACTCCTGGGGTTTCAGGTTACCCACTGACACTGATGGTGTGAGAGCTTTAACACATGAGACTCTTGGAGCATTGAGACTCCAGAGTTCGTTGTCCCTGCCCTGGAATCTCACCCCAGGGCTTGAGGCTTGGTGTGGTGTTCATGGCTCCCACGCTGTGTCTCTGCAGTACCTGGACAAGGTGGAGGTGGAGATGAGGACGTGTGAGGAGCCTCGGCCGCCCAATGGACAGTCCCCCATCGCTCTTGCTGCTGGACAGAGGTCAGACCCCGAGCCCTGCAGCTTCTCCCTGCCCTCCTGCCGGGGTGTGGGGGCTGCTGTTCTCCTTGATTCACCCCTGGTGTCCCTGCTCTCGGGTTTAAGTGCCTTTGGTGTTGCTTATAAACCTCTGTGTGAGCCTCACCTCTGCCAGGCCTCTCGTTGTGACATGTGGGGATCTTCTCTTTGCAGTGAATATGGCTTTGCTGAGAAGGTCGTGGAGGGGATGTTTATTGTTGTCAATTCCATCACCATCAAGATTCACTCCAAGGCCTTTCATGCTTCTTTTGAGCTGTGGCAGCTCCAGGGCTACAGTGTCAACCCCAACTGGCAGCAGAGTGACCTGCGCCTCACCCGCATCACGGACCCGCAGAGGGGAGAGGTGAGGCCTTGATGAATGACTTTTCCTTGTTTCATTTCATGTCTTGTGAGTGTTTTGGGGTTTTTTTGAATCCTTGAAGTTGTGAAAATCTCAGCATTTTCCTGTTTTTCTCCTCCTGGGCAGGTTCTGACGTTCAAGGAGCTCACCTGGCAGACCCTGCGGATAGAGGCAGATGCCACGGAAAATGGGGATCAGGATCCTGTCACCACTCCTCTGAGACTCATCACCAACCAGGGCAGGATCCAGATCTCTCTCAAGAGAAGGGTGAGAGTTTCCTCCATGCTTTGCAGGATGTGGTCTCACTGCCTGGTGCAGAAATGATGAATATTTCCTCCCACAGTCCTCAACAGCTCTTTTCTCCCTTCAGAAATGTTGAGCCCAAACTGATGTATCTCTCCATGTTTTCTGTCAGAGACAGCTGTGTTCTTACTAAATGTCAAAGCAGTTTCTTTCCCACGGGAGGATCTCGTGGATGGAGTGAGTTTTTCAATCTGTTTGAACATCCTAAGGAGAGCTGTCATCCCCTCACTGGGAGCTGAAAGCCTGATTTTTAGCTGTCAGTGGAAATGTGATGATTTAAAAAAAAATGAATTAAGCAGCGAGCAATTTGAGCAATTTGTCTCTTAAAGAGGAGGTGGCTTTGACTGCTATCCATCTGAGAGGAGGTGCTGTGGATGTGCACCAGATACCATCTCTCAGAGGAGTTTCACAGCAGCCTCCCTTCTTTCTGCCTCCATCTGTGGGGACAATTTTTGAAGTCCCTAACTCCTTTATTTTTCAGACCAAAGATTGCAACGTGGTGGCCTCCAAGCTGATGTTTCTGCTGGATGACCTGCTCTGGGTGCTGACAGACTCTCAGCTGAAAGCAATGATGAAATATGCTGAGTCTCTGAGTGAAGCCATGGAGAAATCTGCTCAGCAGAGGAAAAGCCTGGCACCAGAGTCTGTACAGGTGAGTTTGGATGTTGGTCTGCCAGGGAAAAGGGCAGTTTCTGTTTGTGTGGCATCTGGCCCATATTCACAGCATTTTCCTTGATGGGAACTCAGGTCAGTGTCATGTGGACTGTGGGGTAATGAAGTGACCACATGAGGGGGATTCATTGCCAATGAAATACATTTCCAAGTCAAGGATGAGGGAAGAGGAATATTTCTGCTGGAGTTGGAAGCTCCAGGGAAGCAGGGATGCACACATAGTGCAGTGAGTTGCACAGGAGGGATGGGGAATACTTGGCCCTTTTTGCCCAGGACTCTTAAAACATCTTCCAAGAGAAGTGCATGCAGCTGGCAGAGCCCCAGACAAAGGTGGGAGCACAGGAGAGGATCCAGATCCTGGGAACCCCAATTCAGTCCTATAACCCGATGCCTTAGAGGCTGGAAGATTTGCACGAGTTGATTAACTGCATTATAACCTCTGTGTTTCCCTCTCTCTGAGTTCTCACTGAGCTTGTCCCTCTCCCACAGATCACCCCCCCTGCTCCCAGTGCCCAGCAGTCCTGGGCTCAGCCCTTTGGAGCCAGCCCCAACGCCAGCAGCATCGGGCAGTACTTCGACAAGCACGACATGAAGGAATCCTCCTACCACCTGCTCATCTCCCGCCTGGACCTGCACATCTGCGATGACAGCCACGCCCGGGAGGCAGGTCAGGAGGAGGGAAGCAGCAGCAGAGGGAAGAACAACAGCTGAGACAGTGATTTTGTGGCTGGAAGAGGGTTGGAAGGCACTGGGGTTTTGTAGTTTGGGATTTGAGTTTCCAGGCCTGGTTCTTACATATAAACAGTTGATTCAGGTGTCCTTCTCCTGGCCTGGGACAAGGTTTTGGTGCAGATTCCTAAAGATGGTACCTTAATCCTGGCTGTGGTGGTGGTCAGAGCAAGGTGGTTCTGAATTCTCCTGGGTCAGGGCTTGGATTGCAGAGCTGACCGTGGTTTCCTCTGCTCTGTTCCTCACAGGTGCTCTGAAGCATGGGATGCTGGGCGGTGCCATCCAGCTGACCTTCAGGAGGATGGCTTTTGATTATTATCCTTTCCACAGGGCAGGTAGGGAGCCTGTGGCCTCACAACCTGAGGAGAGGGATAAAAAAGGAGTTTAAAGAACTCTTCTATGATTGCATGGACCAGAAGAAAGAAACTGCATTTTTAAAGCTGGGATGTTTGCTTTTCTGCAGGAGATGCCTGCAAGCATTGGGTGAGGTACAGTGAAGCAATGGAGACTCGGGGACAGTGGGCAAAGAAGTTGGTCAGTGAATTTCAAAGCAAGATGGAGAAGCTTTATGAAGAAACAGACCCTGTGTTTGCCGGGACTCCACTTTCCCCCTTCAAAAAGAAGCCAGGTAAAGGAATTTGAAAAAACAGTGAAGCAGGAGGTGGTACCAATTTTGCTCCATCCAGCAAAATCTTCAGTTGCCTGTTCCCAGCTGAGCAGGCTGGTTTGTTGGTGCAGGAATGCATAGCACTCTAAAAATCATAAATATAATGGCAAAGGAAAGTGGCTGGCAGAGCACTGCAGCAAGGATGGACAGGCTGCAGTGGATTATTGTTGAGTTTCTCCATAAGATACAAGGATGAAATTACATACTTAAGACCTGGTTTAGGAATGTGTTCTCTTGCCACAGAACAGACTCACCTTTCACAGTGTTCTTCCTTCAAAAGTCCTGAGTGTTTCTCCTGCCCAGCTGCGTTCATCCGTTTCTAATTCTGGGGCTGTTAGTTCTGCTCAGTAGGCACAGAGTGTTGGTACTGATGGTGCAAAGAAGGTGACCAAAACCCTCTGTGTGTCCCCACAGAGCCTCCCCAGAGTGCCCAGAGGAGCCCCCCAGAGAAGGGCCGGGCTCCCCCCAGGAGTCTCCCGCGGCTGCGGCACCCGCCCTGGCACCGGCTGCGCTCCAGCTGCGTGGTGGTGCGCGTGGATGACCTGGATGTGCACCAGGTGGGGACCTCAGCACTGCCTGCACGTGGCAATGGCACTTCTGGAAAGGAAATTATATCATTCAATACGTGATTCAAGATACGATTGAAAGAATCATGTAAATCTTACATCCGAAATGCTGCCCGGAGAACCTAAATGCTGTTAGGGTGTTGTCTGTAAAACTTTAAACCCTTTTAAACTGCTGGTAATTTTAATGGTCAGAGGGAACTGTATAACCACAGGTTTCTGCCCTCTGTTCCTATCTCAGCTTACACCAAGCATTAGGCAGGCCCAGTGTAAAACATTTCATGCCTTTGAGAAGTCAGTGAGGATGTGGATTTTTAACAAAGGAGGAGTAAGTCTCACCTAAAGTTTTCTGCCCTGGATCAGGCCCTGCATCCATGTGCCCTGTGTCCATCCAAGAGCTGGTTTTGCTCATTGCAGCACCAGATACTGTGATGGACTTGCCAATGTGCTACTGATCTTGCAGACAGCTGTAACAGATTTCTGTTCTGTTTGCTCATGTCACCTAATTCTGCTTGTCACAGCTCTTACTAGCAGTGACAGGAGACACAAAGAGCTAAATTCCCTCAAAGGAGAGGAGTTGGCAACATCAGCAGGTAGAAGAAAATCATGTTTTTGCTTGAAAGCAGTGTATGTTTGATGTGTAAATGAGGCAGATGGAAGACAGGCAATTGTGGGGTCACTGGGGCACTTGGGTTTGCCAAGTCTGAGTTCTGCACCTCTGCATTTTCTTCTGTTTTCAGGTCTCTACAGCTGGGCAGCAAAGTAAGAAACCCTCCACCTTGCTGTCCTGTAGTAGAAAAATCTTCAAACTCCCTGACCAGGTCTCTGCAATCCATATTGAATTCACAGAATATTACTTCCCTGACAATCAGGACTTTCCAGGTAATACATCAAGGTTAGCACCTTCTTTCACAAGTTTCTTAAAGAGTCATCAATGGTCTGGATGTGTTAACCCTTTTAGATATTCTCTGTGCATTGTTGTTTATTTTTCTGATGTTTGCCATCCTAATTTTTTTTTTTTTTTGCCTGTGGGAAGGTGGGATGGACTTTGTGTACAATGTGGAAGCAGAGCTGTGCTTGCAGGAAGGAATTGCAGCAGCTGCTGTTTGCCCAGTTCCTGGGGTTCAGCCTTACTGGGAGCCCTGGAGCAGGGCCATGGGGTGCTCTGGGTGCTGTCCCAATGGGTCACCTCATTCCTCTGGGTGCACCACAGCAGCTCTCCTTCTGACATGTGTCTCTCAGGGGTGGTGAAGCCCCTGCATTGGTGCTGTCAGTGCAGGTTCTGCTCTGAGCTGCAGAGCACACGAGGGGCCTTTCCTGCTATCATTAATCTGTTTCCTTCTAGTTCCATGCCCAAACCTGTACATGCAGCTGAATGGCCTGATGCTCACCCTGGACACACCAAGTGTGCTCTGGATAAACCTCTTCTGCCTGGATCTGTGTCGCAGCCTGGAGCAGTTCAAAGCCATCTACAAGCTGGAGGACTCAGGCAAGCGGGATGAGCACGTGGATGTCCGGCTGGATGGCTTCAGGCTGAAGGTACCATCTTTTCCTTCCTTTCCCAGTCTTCAGTGTTCTCTCTGTGAAAGGAACATGAGACCAGGAGATAGCTGAGTCCATAACAAGGAGACAAACCTGCTGCCTTCCTCTGACTTTGCTCTGTCTGCCTCTTGTGTTGGTTTTGTTTGGTCTGTGGGCAGTAAAGCTGGTGCTGGAGTTCTTACCCAGAATAAACCTCTGCTATTCCTGTCTCACCTTTCTTCCCCCTGCAGCTCAGCATCCCCGTGGATAAGAAAGTCACGGAGCACCGGGACCGGCCACAGGCCCTGTGTGTTTGCATGGCAGAGGTGACAGCCACCAACACCCGCCACGCTCCCTCCTGCAGCTGCCAGGACCTCCAGAGCCTCTTCCGGAAATTCGCGGGCTCGGAGTTCTTCCACTCCAGCTACGCCGAGTTCCCCCGGGCGCAGGACAGGTTCAGCCTCCTGCACACCCTGTTCCTGCACCACGCCTACCACGTGGATGACAGGCCACAGAAGCATCCAGGCTTTCCCCAGCTGCCTCACAAAACCTCTGCCTCTGAGGATCTGTGGTCTGTGAATTTCAGTGAGCTCTCCCTGGGATTTGAGGGTGCCGAAAGCTCCAAGGGCAGAGCCCTTAGCTTTATTGATCCTTTTCCCCTTTCCTTATGGGCCTGCCTGCCCAAGAGGTGGGGGCAAGCTCAGATATCTAAACGACAGGAGCTGGCCACCTCTGAGGTGAAAATCAAGCCTTCTGCCAGCTTTAGCAACCACTCCAAGAACGAGAACCTCTCCAGAGAACACGGGGTTTGTCAAAGATCAAAGACTGACCAGGATCTGAGGAATATCTATAAGGCTCCAGACACGATGGATGTCTTGGGAGAATCTGACTGTGAAGTTGATGATGGAGTAGACAGTAAAGAGCTGGAAGCCTCTGCTGATATCCACGTGCTCATGTCCTCCTCTGTCCATGTCAAAGTTCGGCTCAACCACTACCAGTACTTGGTGCTGCTCAGGATGAAGGAAGTTCTGCAAGCACTACAGGAGCAGCTGGCCCAAGATACCCAGGAAGTGACTGGGTCTCCTTTAGCTCCCATGTCTGCTTGTGTGGGAGTTATGTTCCACAGTGCTGAGGTGGCCCTGCTCATGACCCCTGCTCCAGGGTCTGTCGTGGAACCCAGGTCCCTGGACTCGGACACAACCAGCCTGATCGAGTCCGAGCTCTCACCCTCAGACAGCAAGGAGGGGCTGGCAGCTGAAGAGAAGGAGCTGAAATCAGAGAGCAGTTCAGAGAAGGGCTTAGGCAGCACCTCAGAGCTCCCAGAGGACAGTGGGATCCAGGACACGGGTGCCAGTGTCCAGCTGGAGAGGCTCCCGAGGTCCGCGAGCGACGGAGCCCTGGGCGCAGCTCCCCGCGGTAAGGGCGCAGAGGAGAAAGGCTTGATAGAGGAAGCACACGAAGCTGTGGAAGCCCTGGTTGCAGAAGGACCAGCAGAGACCAGCAGCCACCCTCAGAGCCCCCCTGCTCTCCCTTCCAGCCCAGCCTCGGACACGCAGCCCTCGGGCAGAGGAGGCGTCGCCCTCAATGGCCAGGCAGAGCTCATCCCGCTGCGGAGCATCGAGGAGGAGCTCTCCAGTGCCCTGCACATCACCAAGGACGCCACGAAGGAAGCTCTGCACGCCACCATGGACCTCACCAAGGAGGCCATGTCCCTCACCAAGGATGCCCTGAGCCTGAGCCGGGACAAGATGACCTCCACCATGCAGAGGATGCTGTCCCTGCCCCCAGCCAGGTGAGCAGGTTCCTGAGCTGCAGGAGGGGGACACAGAGGACCTCCACTCCCTTTCTGTCCATTGTATCTGGACTGGAGATGGGTTAAGTGTTCATCTCTTGGGGGTGTTCTGAGGATACTGAATCTGACTTGCAAGTGGTCAGAGACCAGCCCAACACTCAGATAATCTGCAGGCTCAGCTGCCTGCCTTTATCCCTGGTTTTTGTTGGGTTTTTTGTAGGGATTCTGTGCCCAAAGCAGAGGAGGGAGCGGTGACCCCGGGCGGGGCGGGCAGCGGCCGGATGCGTTTCTTCTCCATGAAGAGGACCTCATCCCAGCATTCCTTTGACACCACATCCGTGGATGGGAGTGGCCCTGAGGACGGGCTGTCCGTGGACAGTGATGGCAGTGATGGCTTCGTGATGCTCACAGACTCTGGTAAAGCCCTTGGCCTTTTCTGTCCCCACCCTCCTCTCACAGGGGTGATGCTTTGTGCCGCAGGCAGCTCATCCTGTGCTCCTGTGGAATCACTTCTGCTGCTCCTTGTTTTTGAAGGGCTTAAGGAGCTGCCTCACAGTGGCTCTTTCTGCTTTTGTAGGTGCCTTTTCCTTGAGATGAGGAGGGTGAATCAGTGTGGGGTGACCCTGAGTGTCCCAATGGTGTCCTGAGGGCTGTAGGGGCTGTGATGTGCTGGTGGTGGGTGGTACAGAGCATTTAGGAAGGGCTGGTTGAATACTGGGTACTTGGGACATCTTTCACTTCAACCCTGTGTTGCTTAAGCTCATCTGAGAAGCTGGAGAGAGATGGATCTCCAGAGGATGGTACCTCCAGAGAGGCCAGAGGTTCAGGCAGATGCTGATGTCAGGACTTCCAGAAAAAGAAATGGAATTGAGTTGTTGTTACTTCCATTTCAGAACCCAGCCTGGACCCCCTTTCTTCAGGGCAGCTTCCCCAGGCCCACAATGACACGGGCAGCAGAAGCAGCCTGGTGGCAGAGGACGAGGGTGGAGTGTCCCCTGAGGTGAACAGCTCCACGTCCCAGAGTGAAGACCCCAGTCTGCAGCTGGTCAGTGCCTGGCACTGGGATTCTGTCCCTGAGGGGCTCTGGAGGTGTTTGCTGTAACCAATGAGCTCTTGGTGGCTGTTTCAGGTGTCTGTCCTCGTGCTGAAGATGAATGATGTGAACTGTGCAGTAGAGGTACAAGGAGATGATTTGTCTGTGGCTTTACAAGTGATGAACGTGGTTCCAGAGCAGCTGAACAACGTTGGCATGTGGCAGTTCCTGCGTGGCTACGTGGGTAAGATGCTGCTCTGGGACTCAGCTGCACTGGTAGAACTTTTATATCATCCTCCCTCAGGGAATATTCCATTAACTGGGGCCTCAGTGTTTGGGGTGGTTAGGATTGAACACAACTCATGTGTGAGGGTTCAGATCTGACATTTGAAAGATGTTTCCAAGTGTCTACACAGTCAGGCTCTGTGGTGCTTTGTAGTCATTGATTGGGGTTTTTTAAATTGCTGAGGATGCATAAAATGAATTTAAAAAGTGAATAAAGCTGTCTAGGGAAGCCATGAAGTTATTCCTGATCTGAGAAAAATACTTTTGGGTCTACAGTACTTTCCCTAAATTTGAATTTAAAAAAACCCAACAAGCCAAACGTGAAAACAATCAACTATCCCCCTCAACACTCCAAAAAATGTAACCCAAACAAAACCAAAAGCAGCTCCAAACCTGAAGTGGAAGTGTGAGCCGTTCCCAGGCTGTTGATCCTTCCTTTCCCAGTCCTGCCAGTGGCCACGGTGGAGCCCAGGGATGAGGAAAGGCTGGTCAGCTCTGGAGGGTGAACCAGGGCACTGGGTCAGCTCTGGAGGCAGAGCTGGGGCACTCTGGAGGGCGGCTGGGACAGTTCTGGGGGGCAGAGTTGTGGCAGCTCTGGAGAGTGAGTGGGGCACTGAGCCAGATCCTGCCCATGCAAAACGGGCCAGTTTTAAAGTGTGGTGAGAGAGGGATGTGCCTGGGACCTTAAATGATGCAGCTCCAGTGCCAGTCCAGTGATGTGAGCTCTTAGTCCTTCAAAACTGGGATTTCTCCCATGTGAGGGGTGATGTCAAACCAAGGTCACTTGGCTGCTTTTGGACTGAGATGGGCTTTCCACGATGCCCTTTCTGACTGATCCCTGATCACTGGCCCCGTTGTGCAGCGAGATCTCTCTGCCCCAGCTCTAGGAGACCCAGGTGTGGAGAAGGCAGCGAGCCCTGGGGCCGGGCAGCCCCGGCCCGAGGTGTGCCTGCGCCTGCAGTCGGGTCCGAGCGCGGCCGCTCTCTCGCCGCTGGCCGAGCGCAACGGCTTCCTGCAGGTGCTGCTGCACAGCCAGTGCACTGAGCTCTGCACGTCCTGCCTCACCAGCCTGGGACCCTTCCTGGAGGATGAAATCATCCCAGAGGTCATCCCCATGGAGATAGAGGTGGTGGATGCCAAAATCACGTTGAAGGTGAGAGATTCCCCCCAGGGCAGAGCTCACTTGCAGGGTTGCACTTGGGAAGGGATGCTGTGGGAATGCTGGGGGCCTCTGTAGAGCTTCTCTTCTCCCAAGACTGTTTGGTTTTGCTTCTAAAAGCAAAACCAAACCTAGGGATGAATAAGGAATATAAGGGAAGCGTGTAGTTGTACATCCTGTACATAAAGCCAGGCCTTTCCCTAGGGTGGCCTCACCCCCGTGAGTCTGGCAGTGCTGCTGGTCAGGAACGCTGCTCCTGAGGAGGCTGCAGGCAAGGGAAATCCTTCCAAGAGCTGTCACAGCTGCTCATCCCTTCTCTGCTTCATGTTCCTCCAGGATGACAGCCCCCCAGTGTACCCCACCTCCCCTGGCCCTGTCCCCATCACCTTGGCAATGGATCACCTCGTGGTGAGGCGCAGGGATGACGGTGTCTTCTATCTCACAGGTGAGTCACATCTGGTTTTATTGTCCCTCTGCACCCCCAGGCTGTGCTGGAGGAACTGGGATGTGAGGGTTGCTGCTGGGAACGATGGGCCCTGAGGTGGGAGCAGTCCCTGTGTGTGTTTCCTGCTGTGGGAGCAGTCCCTGCCTCTGTTCCCTGCTGTGAGAATTCATGTCTGGTGTTCCCTTAAGCACACCATTATTACCTTTTACGTTCTCCATTTTAAAGGGGGAAAGAGAATTTTATTTTCCTGTGTAACAAGAGGGGGAAGAAAAAAGGCAATAAATTAATTAAAGGTTATTTTTTTTTTCTGAGAGCCCTGTTGTGTGAATGTCCACACCTGAGTGGGTTCTGTTGCTTTTCAGCTTCCCAGGGGAAGGACTCAGTGAAACAGGAAAAACCTGTGTCAGTCCCTGAGGAGCAGAAGGCCCCATCAGAGTCTGTCTCACCAGCCCCAGCAGCAGGAGCACGTGGGCTGCAGGTGAGTCACTGCTGCTGCCTGGACAACAGAGGCTGGAAATTCTCTTTTGCCTTGGTGTGTTTGCAGTCCTGGCAGGTGTGGTGAGCTGCAGGAAGGGAATGACCCGAGGAGCAGCCTGTGCCAGCTCCCATGAGTGTTTTAAGGAGTGAGGGCACCTTGCCCAGCATGAACTCACTTGTTCCCTTTCAGAATCTGGTTGGGGATTATTTTTTGTGATTGGCTCCATCTTCCCCACTGTGTCCAGTTCCTTGTTGGAAGAACAGCAGTTGAGAGGTTCCCAAAAAGAGAAGTTCTGGCAGTGGTTTTGTCTCGCTGTGTAATTGATCCCAGAAGCTCCTGCTTTGGTTTTCCTTGGGGCAGCTCACTGTGTACCTTGAAGGCTCCTGCCTTGTTCTCTGCTTGTCTCCTGCAGCTCAAGCAAGTGCCAGAGTTGCAGAGGGAGCTCCAGACCATGAAACTGGCCCTGGCAGAAGCCAACATGGACAAGGCTCGCCTTCTGCAGGAGATCAGGAAGTACAACCCCCTGTTCCAGCTCTGACACTGCCAGGGACAGGGCACCAGCACCAGCAGGGCAGGTTTGGTCATTTCGCTGCCAAACGGGTCCAACCCCAGGACTGAAACCAGCTGTGACTGCAGAGACTGGGCACAGGGAGGGAGGGAGGGAGGGATGGAGGGGCCTGGCTGAGAGAATGAGAGCAATGAGGAGGAGTTTGCTCTGCTCTGGCCTGGGAGTGCTGCACTGAGGCAGGGCACGGCCAGCCCGTGAGCACCAGGTCAGATGTGGGGGGGACACCCCGTGTCTCCTCATCTCTGGGTGGCTTTCAGCCTCCTGCTTTTGTGGTGACTTCTGGAGATGGTCCATGCTGGGGTTTCTGCTTCTTTCACCCTTCCTTGTTGTGTTCTTGCCCAGCAGTGCTCGCCAGGGCCCGCAGCAGGAGCAGGGTGGTCACCTCAGCACCTGGGCAGTGACAGGGCAGGGCTGGCAGAAAGGTCAGGGCTCTGCTGGGAGAGCAGGGCTGCTGTCACTGGAACCAGGGATGGGATTCCCACTGTGGAGTCAGGGCACACAGCTCACTATTCCCACACGAACAGGGTCAGGATAGTACAGAAATTCCTTCAGATTCCCTTTTCCACCAGTAATTCCTTGTGTAGAGATGGGTGCAGTGTATGAGACAGTCCAGTTCATTCCCACTTTATCCCACAATGTTTGGCTTTATTGGTGCAGGAATTAATTCCTTACAAGGCACTGTTTAAACTTTTACTATCAAAGAAGGGGGTGAGGGAGGTTGGTTCAGTCTCAGGTGATGACCTGGGTGTTTTTTGGGATGCACCTTGTCCTCAGAGCTTTGTGTGCCCGAGTTCCCCAGTGGGGAGGAGGAGGAGCAGCTGTGGCTGCTGAGGAAGGAGCTGTGGGGTTTTCAGCACTGGGTGGAATCTTTCAGCAGGGCTGAGGGGCTGCTGGGGATGGGACCCCAGAACCTGCCAGCCCTGATCCCAAAAGGAAATCACTGGAGCAGCTCCCTGTGAGCACTGCTGGGAACTGCCCACCAGCAGGATTTTGTTTCACCAAACCTTTGTGCTGCTCCCTCTCCCTGTGGGGGAGCAGGAGCTCTGAGAACTGCTTGCCTGAGGTGGAATGCCACGGTATTCCTGCTTTTTCTTCATTAATTGCTTGAAAATGGGAGGTTTCTCTCTTCTGCTTTTTCAAATTTTCATGGCATTTTGTGTGAGTATGGGAAGGGTATGCCAAGGGTTTGCCCAGCCTGCAGGGTCCCACAGCTCCTCCCACGTGTGCAGGCTGAGCACAGCTGGGGCCAGGTTGTTTACAGCAAATTCCTTGCTCCAGCAACTTCAGTCCACGGGTTTTGTTGAAGAATTCAAACATTTCCTTTGCTTTGAAGACCCAGTAAAAAGGAGTGTAACCCAAAACCCACACACGTGGGAGGACAAAACCTCCTGGGTCCTCACAGATTGTAAATATCAAAGTTTACTTTGTGGAGCCTCTTATTTAAGGATTTTCCTGTGTTCCAGTGAGAGCCCAGGGAGTCCTGCCTGGCACAGGTGCCATGGGAGAGCACGTGGCATCAGCACCTCCCACAGGGGCAGGAGCAGCTCCCAGGGCCCCTGGGAGGGGATGGGGGAATGTGCAAGCCTGAACTTGAATTTGAATTTTAGGCAGTATTGCAACTCTGCTGCAGTTTGTTTCCACTGATGCATTTATTGGTTCTATGAACCAGGAGCAAAATTAAACTCATTAACCTCCTTCCAGGCTCGGGCCTCTTTTCCTGCTTCTCCTTCCCCCTCCACCCCAACGCTGCTGGTTTTTGGGCAGCTCCTGGATTTGGAAGCACAGCTGAGCCCTGACTTGAGATGTGCCAGCCCCAGGCTGGGAGCAGCTCTGGGAGCACCTTGGGTCACACACGGAGCAGATCCCAGTCAGGTTATGAACACAAGAATAAGTTTAATGTACAAAAAAAGCCACATCTGGGCACAGACAGCACATCTGGGCCAGCAGGAAATGCTCTGCAGCCCCTGCTGTTCCTCTCCCTGCTGTGCTGAGACCCCAGAGTGCAGGCTGAGGGTGCATCCAGGCTCTGCCCAGCAGGAACATCCTTGAGGCCCCACAGGCCCCCCCAGAGGGGCCTTGGGGAAGAGTCCACGTGGGAAGCTCCCACAGGAAGCTCACCTCAGCCTTTCTCAGTGGAAGATGATCTTTTTGTACTTGGAGTTGGGGATTTGCCCACGGGCCTTGAGCCTCCTGACGGCCTCCCTCATGTGCTTGGGCTGCAGGGGGGGCAGCTCCCCCCACTTCTCACACCCATCCAGGGCTGGACAGACAGACAGACAGAGGTCATGGCAGGGGCCAGCTGAGCTCTGCCCATCCCCTGCAGCTGCTTCAGTGCAGTTTGAAAGGAACAGGGAATGTTTGTGTTTGGGGTTTGCTGCTCAGAGGCAGGAATGGATCTGCTCCTCCTCCCTGCCAGGACAAAAAGCTTCTGAAGCACCCAGGCAGGGTGGAGATGCTGGAGCCAGGGGCTGGATGAGCTCAGAGCCTCTGCTCTGCAGCCCTGGGCTGAGATTTCCCCCAGCAGCTGATCCCATAAAGGGAGACTGGGGCAGGTTTAGAGGCTCCAGGAGCCCCTCTGTCCCTGCAGCACTGAGATCCTCACCCTGCAGCTGCTCTGGGCTCAGGCCAGCCCAGCCTCTCTGCCTGAGGAGAGGCAGCAGCACTGGGGGGCTCAGAGGGGCTGTGGCAGCTTCACCAGGAAAAAGCTGGAAGGGAGAACCACGGAAAACCTGCTCCAAGCAGGGAACTCACCCGGGTTCCTCCCTTGTCACTCACCTTCCTCCACCACCTCCCCAACAAACACCTTGGAGATGCCCGACATGGCGATGACGACGTTCTGGGACACCGAGGTGCCGGTGATGGACTGGATCAGCTGCGACAGGCACGGGGACAGGCGGGGACACTCAGAGCCCCACCCCAGCGACCTGCCAGCCCCTCGGGGGAGCTGCAGCGCCCGCTCCTGCCGCGGGGACTGAGCTGCAGCCCCTGGGGCTGGGCTGTCCCGGGCCGCGGGGGTGGCACGGCCCCGCCCGGGCTCCCGCCCCGCTCGTACCCGTTTGATGGCGGCCTTGGGGAAGGCGGAGCGGCGATACATCTCGTAGCGGTTCAGCTGCTCCTCGGAGAAGGAGGAGACCAGGATCCTGCGGGCACAGCGCTCGTTCCCAGCCGTTCCCCCGGGCCCGGCAGGAGCGGGGAGCGCTGGGCTGGAACGGGAATCTGGAGGGGGCTGCGGCACCGGGGCCGCGATTCCCGGACTCGCGGGCACTCACTGCATCTTCTGGATCTCGTCCTCGTCCACCTTCTGCTTCTTCTCCTTCCGCTCCTTCAGCTCCAGCTTCACCTTCCTGGCCGCGCTCGCCTGCAGCGCCGGGTCCTCCGAGTCCGCCGCCTCCCCGTCCGCGCTCCTCACCTGGGCGAGAGGGCAGCGCTCGCTCTGCGGCCCCGCGGCCCGGCCCGGCCCCGCTGCCGCTCCCGCCTCACCTCCCCGTCCGCCACCTCCGCCTTCAGCTCGCTGCCACCGCCAGCCTCCCCCACCTCGCCTTCTCCCGCTCCCTCTGCGGCTGCCGCTTCCCCCACAGCCGCTGCATCGCCGGCGGCGGGCGGGGAGCAGCCTGCGGGCGGCGGCTCCGGCGCGGCGGCACCGAGCGCGTCCCGGGCCGGGTCCGCCATGGCCGCGCCCGCGGCGCCTCCTGATGACGAAACGCGACGGGCGCCGCGGGGGGCGGAGCCTATCGCCACGGGAACGGTCAAGCGTGGCGTATCGTGATGACGCACATTACCGGCGACGCTCGGGCGGTAGTCATGGCAACGGAGATGCGACGGCGCGTCCTGATGACAAAATTGTCAGGGCCGCGCCGGGGGGCGGTGCCTGTTGCCAAGGCAACGGCGACTCGGCAGCGCGGTTTAATGACGCGTCCCATGGCGCCGCGATGGAGGCGGAGCATGTCGCCATGCCAACGGCGCGCCAACGGCGCCTCCTGAGGACGCACCGCTACGGGAGCCGTGAAGGGATGCGCGAGGCCGGGCGTGTCGCCATGGCAGCGGCGCTGCGCAGGGGGGCCTGTGCGGGCTTCACCCCCGGGCCCTGCGCTCTCCGTCCGGCCGGCCCCGCTCTGAGCCGCCCTCCCCACGCCCGGACCCTGCCGGGACACGGCGTTAGAGCGGCCCCGCTGCCCGGTCCCCGCAGGGAAAACCTCCACAGACCCGCCCAAAACCAGCGCGGCTGAGGGACCACGGGCAGCGCTCGGGGGCGGGGCCTACGCAAACCCCGCCCTTTGCACCGCGCACACCCAGGCCCCGCCCATGCACCGCCCACCAGACCCCGCCCTCTCAGGCCCCGCCCCCGGGCCCCGCCGCGGCCCCGCCCCGGAAGTCGCGCGGGCGGCCGGGCCGCGCCGGCCATGGGGAAGGAGCAGGAGCTGCTGGAGGCCGCTCGCACCGGGAACCTCCCGGCCGTGGAGAAGCTGCTCTCGGGGAAGCGCCTCAGCTCCGGCTTCGGCGGCTCCGGTGGCGGCGGCGGCAGCAGCGGCGGCTCCGCGGGGGGAGGCGGCGGCGGGAGCGGCGGGAGCGTCGGTGTGGGGCACCCGCTGTCCAGCCTGCTCAGGTGAGCGCGGCCCGGGGGCGGCCGTGAGGGGCTGGGCGTGAGGCGGGGGCGAACAGGCGGTCAGCTGTGGGGCTGCGGGCAGCCGGAGGGGTTGGATGCGCTCGTGGGGTGCCGCGGGACAAAGGGGGTTTGCCGGGGGTTCCTGTCCTGCAGCGCTGCGGGAGGGGCCGGGGTCTGCCCCGCTCTGTCCCCCGGGCGGAGCTGGGGGGGACACTGCAGGGTGTGAGGGGTGTGAGCCGGGCACCCCTGAACGGGGGCTGCTCGGGCTGCTGTGCCCTCGGCTGGCACAGAGGAGAGCGACTTTGGCTGTCCGGAGCCGGCAGTGCCCGCGCTGGTGCTGCCCGGTGTCCCTGGCATCAGGGCGCTGCTCTGCCGGCACTGGGAGGCTCTGGAGTGTCCGGAGGGCTCCGTGGCCGCTTCCCGCGCTGCGGGATCTCCGGGGTGACTTTCCCGGTGTCACACGGGGTGTCCGAGCCCTGCGCTGGCGTGGTCGCGGCTGGTGGTGACGCTCTGCCGGGTCCGGGGTCGGCTCGTCCTCAGCCCCACGCTGTGGGATTTGCTGGTTGAAGCTCTCTTGGACCTTTGTTAGGTTTTTTTTTTTTTCTCTTCCCCGTGTTTTGGCATCACCTCTCGCTGCTGGAGCTGCAGCTTTGGGTTACTTTGGGAATGCTCCTGGTCCCTGAGCAGCTGGTTTGTACTGGGAGGTGTGGAGGTTTGTGTCCCGTGCCAAGTGACACTGTTGCTACGCAGCCTGGCTGTTCAGACGGATGGGACTTGCCCCTTTTTGGCCGAATTTGATCCGTTTTTCCTTTCACACAACCCAGTTGGATACCTGCAGGTCGTGCTGGTGGCAGAAGCCTGCAGACATGCGAGAGCTCACCCTGCCCTGGGGCACACGTTTCCCTTTCTGAAACGTAAATCTACCCTTGGGTCGAGCTTTGTTCTTCTCTTTTGATGCATTAAACAGTCTGAGCCCTCGTTTGAGTGGCATGGATGTGTCCACAGGGTGCTCAGCTCAGTGCAGGGGGTTGGTGCAGTTGAGCACCCTGTGAGCTGAACCAGACCCAGCACTGCCTGACAGCACCTGGGCACTTTGGGGCCTTTCCCTGGGACAGTGCCCATGGTGCCATGGTCCTGGAGCAGTCCCATGGTGCCAGGGCGAGCCAGGCCATCCCTTTGGCTCTGTTACTGTTTCTCACATGTGAACAGGGCTGACCTGTCTGAAGGAGGGTGACTGTCACAGCTGTCACTCATATTCCGTGTTCACTGCCATGGCTGTGGGCTGTACCTGCTGGTGGCACTGGACCTCCCCCTTTCCCCTGCCCAGGTCCCAGCCCCTGACCCTGTTTCTCCCTGCTGGGATTTGTGCCTGTCAGCAGTTCCTGGTCTGGCTGCACCTTGTGGGGCATGGCCACGTGTCCTGTGTGCCACCTGCTGCCATTTGGGAGCTTTGTGAGTGTTTCCCACCTCCTGACCACTTGTTGGGCTCTGGCTCCTCCAGCTTGTGACGAGGTTTTGATGAGAAGCAGCTGCTGAGTGTCCCTGCAAGGAGAGGCCAGAGGCTGCAGGGACCAGACAGGTGAATTTTAGGGTGGAGAAAGCCTCACCTTTTCCAATGCCAGAACATGGGAACTTTTCTGATGTAGGATTTTGCCCTCCTTGGTTGTGGGGAGAAGCCTTCCCTCAGGTGCTCTGTATTTTCCCTTCCTCAGGCAGCCCCTGGCCCTGCTCAGGCTGATCCCTGGTCCTGCTGAGGCTCCTCCTGTCTGTAAGGATCTCTCCTGACACAGGAACTGCTGAGCTGCTCTCCACTCCCAGAGCAGGATCATAAACACTCTGCTGGGCCAGCACCTTTGTTCTTTTCTCCACCCCATTTCAGGTCCCTGTTTTAGTTTCTGTTTAAGTCCCACTGTTTGGATAACCTGTTCCCAAAGCTCTTCTCTCCTGAGGTGCCTGTCACAGCTCTTTCTATCAGTTCTGCATTTCAGGTGTCTCAAAGATACAGTTTTGGATGGGATACAAATTCCAGGCATTCCCTGGAATTCCCACATTACACCTGCTGAGGTGTGTGCTGAGCTGGCACCTGCTCTGAGCTGGCTCTCACTGGTTTGGGCCATTTCTCTTCCAAAGAGAGCAAGTGCTGCTCCATGAAGCGGTAGAAGATGGCCCTGGCAGTAAATTCCTTGGGATGTGGTGTTTTATCAGGTAACCTGAACTGCCATGGGTCTGTTATCAGTTCAGTGTGAACTTTGTCACAGTCTGGGCTGTGCTGCTCCTTCCCAGGCCGAGCAGGGCCTGCTGGGTGTGGAGGCAGCACAGATTCCAATCACCCCTGGCTGCAGGTGAGCAGGAAACAGAATGGGATGGAGCGGGATAAGCCACAGGAGGAGGAATTTCAAAGACAATTTAAGTCTCTCGAGGGGTGAATGTGCCAGGGTGTAACACTCAGGGCACTGGGCAGGAGAAGGAGTGCCAGTGGGAAGCTGATGGGAATGGGGAATGCTGACAGCGAGCTGGAGGAATGAGGAGGATGCAGGAGGGGGAAATGGGAGTGTGGATTTGCCAGAGCAGATGGTGAGCTCACAAAGAGGTGATGGCTGCCAGGGTTTGGGAGGCTGGGCTCCCTGCTGGCGTCCACGCAGCCCCTGGGATCTGCCAGGCCCTGGGGAGCTGCTGCAGGCCTGGCCCAGCAGCCAGCAGCAGATCCTGGCTCCTCAGCCAGGCCTGGCTTCTCCGGTTCCAGCCATGGGCCATGGCACAGGCAGGAGCAGCCAGAGAGAAAACCCACTCTGTGCACGCACAGCTTGAGGCTTATGAGCAACAGCAAGTCCAGAAACCAGAAATGGTCTGTGAATCCTTGAGGTTCCTTGGGGTTATGAGCCACTTCTGCATCAAGGCTGCAGAATTTGATTTACTGTATTTTTTTTTTTTCGTGGTTCACTGTGAAGTTAGAGGCGGGAAACAACAGAACAATCTGTGGCTGAGCTATCAGGCTGCATTCAGGAGGCTTTGCCAGGAGCAATGAGGGATGGGTTGTGTTAAAGCCAAAGCTGCAGAAGCGGCTTTTTATTTCCATCTATTGCTGTGAAAAGTCTGGCTCTCTGTTGCCAGAGGGAGAAGCTGAGGCTGCTGCTGAGCCCCAGATGGGATATGCAGTCCCCAGGGAGTGTATCGAGGAGATGCTTCTGCTGGGAATGAGGAGTTTGGGTGCACATCTGCTGTGGGAAGGGTCGAGTGCTGCTCCACAGAAGCCACAACCCTTGCTCCAGCCCGTTTGCTGCTGCTGAGGGGTCTGGTTGGTTTAAAGAGTGACGTGGTGGGATGGCAGAACGCTTGAGTTGGCTTCCAGCAGTCCAAGGGTGGTTAGGAGTCAGAAAAATGAGTCCTTTTTTAAAAAAGTGGGGTTTGGTATTTGTTCTGGTGTGGCTGATGGTTCACAGCAGGGATCTGACAGTGCCCTGTGTGCTCCTGGGGAAGGCTCCGACTGTGCCTGTCTGCTGCCATTCCCTGGGGAAGGGACACGGTGCTGTTGCCAGGGAAGGGGGGTTTGCCCTGTCTGAGGTCAGGGTCGGGCTGTCTGTCCCTCCATGTGTCCCCAGGCCTCGTGGGTCAGCACCAAGTCCTGCAGTGTCTGCAGCAGGGGGGCTCCAAGTTCCAGCTCCCAGATTTGTGCAAGCAAGGTGCTTCCCTCTCTTCCCTTCGCCATCACAAGGGAGCTGCTCCTGCTGCATTTCCACAGAACAGGGCAACGTTGGGTCTTCCCCTCGTCCTGCTGCTGTGATTCATCATCTCACCCACTTTAAACCTTCCCCTCTCCACACCCTCCCGTGCACTGCGCCGTGGGACGGATCCCTCTTTAATTACACACCTGAGCACAGGGATTGCTGAAGGTGCTTGGGCCACAGGCACAGGTGTGCACCGGGCTCAGCAGGGAATTGTTTCCTTAGTACTTCTTTAAGAATTCAAAGGCTGCAGTTACTGGCTGCGACTCTGTAGTGTTTTGTCTCTGTGTGATCTTGTGATGCAGTTTTGGAAAGTTTTTGTTTGCTTGCTTTGGTCGGTGCAGTTCCGTGTTCAGGGCTGGGTCAGGAGCACCGGGCTCTCCTCGCTCACTGGCACTAGCCCTGCCCTGCTCCACTCACCCAGGCCAGTGTGCAAAGCAGGGCTTGTGGTTTCACAGCACCTGGGGCTTTCTTGGACACATGGGAATTGTGGGTGGGTAGGTGGGTTCCTTCCTGTGAAACCCCCTTGAGAGAGCCCTGCCTTGCTCCCTTCCCAGTGGGCTGTGGGCAGCTCCAGGTTTCCAGGGTTTGGTTGGCAGAGAGGGGGATTGGAAGTGGAAGGCTCTGCCCAGGTGGGTGTTGGGGGAAACACTGCAGCTGGCAGGTCTAAGAAACTCCCGCCTCCTGGGGCTGCACAGTTCCTGGCTCCAGCAGGAGGGAAGGGCAGGGGGAGCAGGGTCTCCCCTTCCCTTCTGCTCCCTGTGTGCCCCAGCAGTGGGTGTTGGTGAAGAGGAGCTGCTCCACTCAGTGCCACAGGTCCCCTCCAGCTGTGGAAGGCCCTTTGGCAGGGAGCAGAACTTTCTGGAGATGAATGGCTGGAACAGTATTCACTGTATTGAGAGCAGCTGAGCCAAGAAACAGGGTTCATCCAGCTGGGTTTTTGTGAGGTAATGCATCATTTCAGTGAGATTGAAGGACAACAAACAGGATGGAAGAGACATGAGTGAAAGGTGTGACACAGTACAGGTAATACAGAGTGGAGGAAATGCATCCATGTCATGCCAGACCAGAAGGAAAGCCCCTCTCAGCTGCCCTGGGACAAAGCACAGGCAGATCCTGGAGGCTGAGCCCCTCCTGTGGCAGCACCCGAGGGCTTGCCAGGCTGGCTCTCACAGAGAAGAACAAGTGCTGACACCTCCACTCCGTGTGAGCTCATCGCCTTTCCGGGCTGTGCCATCCACTCCTGCTCTGTTCACTCCTCAGATGCAGCTGTGGACTCGTGCTCTGGCTGTGGAATCCTTTCAAGGTGAAGTGCCCTCAAGATGAGAAGGGTGATGGCTCTTTCCTCTTGTCACTGCAGCACGAGCTCTGCCCGATGCTGAGCTGGCACTGTCACTGTCCCAGAGAGCTCACTCCAGAGTACAGCTTAGTCATGGAAATGAGATAAATCCTATTTCACAGAAACTGGTAAAAATAAAACTATTGAGGATTGATTTGTTTCTATAGCAACCGACTGGCGAAGTGAGCACAGCTGCTGTCTGCAGGAGGGAGGAAAACAGAGCTGGAAATGTCGGTGCACCTGGGCTGGCTGTCAGCAGCACAGAGCCTGGGGCTGGGGAGGGGGCAAAGGCTCCAATAAAGACAGGCCAGGAAGGTGTCAGCCGCCTTTGGAATGAAATTTGAGCTGGAGTGTGTGAAATGTGCCCTCTTTACACAAAACCTGGAGAGCCTCAGAGCTCTTTATGTTCTGCTTCCAAAAAGTTGTGCCCCTGCACCCTCATGGGTGGGGAAATGCCCTGCCCTGGGTCAGGCAGGGCATTCATGCCACATGTATCTGGGTGTCCATCACATCACATCACATCACCTAGACCTGAATCCAAAATTACTTTGTCCTGGTGCCGTAACTCAATGAGAAATACTCAGCTTTGAGAAGTTTGGATGAATCAGATTGGAGTTAAACCTTTTCAATTGCCCTTTAACTGAATGTGGTGCTGGATGCTCAGCAGGGATTCTTGCAGGTGTTTGTGTCCTGGAAGAAAATCCAGTTGCTGCACAAGGGGCTTAAGTTTGGAACTGTTTCTATCTCAGCAGTGTGTAGATTTGTGTGGTTTTTCCTTTTTCCTAAGCCAAGGATTTTAGCTGGCTCTGGCACACACAGGATGTTGAGGTGGCTGTTTCCCCAGGGTTAGTGAGGGTGAGCTGTTTAAATGTTTGGGAGGCTGCAGAATGCAAAGTGCTGGGTCTCTGTGTTTGGGTACTTTCTTGGCTTGCTGTCCTGTGGCTGTTGAGGGTTCCAGGTGAAAATCAGGGTGTACATCTGACATAGCAGGATGCCGAGGGAATTACAGGAGAAGTGTGTGTGCATGGCTTTGCTGGACACTCTGCAGGAGCCCGAGTTATTCAGCTGGAGGAAAGTTGAGCTGGAGTTGGTGTTTAGGTTTGGTAAACTCAGATATGTTCACACTCCTCCCTTGTTATTTTAATACATGGTTTCTTTTAAAGGGAAATTAGATTTAAAAATAAGCCTCAAGCTTTTTTCTCTGAACTGTCTGTAGTGTCATGTACTGAGGATAGTCCTCAGTACATGAGAACAAAACCCTGTCTGAGAGTGAGTGCCATAAATATGATGTAAATACATTATCTCATTAGATTTTTATCTAATCCCATTGCCTGCTGTTGTGCAGGCTCCTGAGGCAAGCAAGGCTGAAGATGTCCTAGGTGGTCTTTCAAATCTAATATTGAAGTGGGTTGGAAATTAGGAGAATCGACTTTTACCTCATCCTAATTAAGACACTGAGAAACCCGCCCAAGTTTGGCATTGCAAAGTGCCTGATTTTAGAACAGAATCCGATTCCAGAGGCTGGGTGCCTGCTGAGGTTTGAAGCACCCCCATGCTGGGACCCAGGTGGGCTCCACAGGCTCTTTCTTCCTCACTGCTGTCAGCTTCAGGAATCAGCACAATTTTTTTAGGAATCAGGACCAGGATTAGGATAAAGCCTTAAGCTCTGAAGACTTCAAAGCTTTGCATCGTCATCTTGGTTCTGTTACAAGGACAGTGAAATCCATCAGATGACTTAAACAGGAGTCTGTGTCCTGTGGACTTGTGTTGGTTTTTTCCTGGTGCTTCTTTCCAGTGATTTCTTGAGCCATGGTTTCTCACTGCACAGTGGGGACTCTGTCAGAGGTGACTGCCCTGTAAGAGATGTTTGACCTCATCCTGTGATCCCCATGGATGACTTGTGGCTGTCCTGGAGTGTTGTTAGTAACCACCTTTGCATGATTTTCAGTTCCTGCATTGCCCCTGTGCCCCCTTCACAGCTCCTTTCAGCCTGGTGCAGGCTGTGAAGCTGTGTCTGAGCTCCTGAAGCTGTGTCTGAGCTCCTGTGGCTCATCTGCTCTGGGTCAGAACAGCTGAAAATGGAACTTGGAGGATGTGTGGAATTCGTGCTGGATTTGGCATTTTGGAAATATTTCCTCTAATCTCAACAGAAATTATTTCACAGAAGGAGTGAAACAGGATGTGACCTTGACATTCCTTTTCACTGGAAATAAAGACTAAAGAGAATTGGTTTAAAAGCTCTGAGGATCCTGGTTGTTATTGGGTGTGAGTAGTTACAGCTGAGATATAATTATTTGCTGGGACAGCCACAGAAACCCTGAAATTGTTTGAAGTCATGGAGAGTTTTTATCCTGCATATATTTAGGAGTCTGACAGGCATATGTACATTCCTTCTGTACATTAAAAATGTCAGGCTGGGAAAGGCTCTGCTGCTGAAAACAGCTTCTGGCTGGGAGAGCTGTATTGAACAGAGAAAAGGCTCAGAGCTGGGTCTGTTATTCTTGCAGAGAAGTGTGCAGAAATATTTAAAGGGGTTTGGAACATCTTATTTTGTATATGTTCCCCAAAGAACTAAGTTTTTTTTCTGGTGAGGAAAAGCTGTTTGAGGCTGTCTTTGTAGGCAGGGTTAGAGCTGGCATTTGGGTGAAACCAGGGCTGGAAGCTGCAGATCCACCATGAAATGTGTGGGAACATCTCTCTTTGCTGCCTGTTCCATTACTGGTTCAGTTTTCCAGCATTAGGGGTGGGTGCAGCTGCCCCTGGCAGCTCTTGGGGAGGGTCTCTGCCCTTCCCAGGGCCCTCAGAGCAGGGCAGGGCTGTCAGCTCCATCCCTCTGTTTGACTGCCTGGCTCATGCCCTCAGCTCTCAGCACTCTGTTTTTCAGCTCTAACCTTATCTCTGTACAGATAGTGCAGACAAGTAATGACAGCTCCTAGGAGCTATCTCAGGATTTGGGAATCATTTCCTGCCTTGGCCATTCACTCCTGATCCTGCTCTCCGACAGACTGGATTTCAAGGATGCTTCTGGAGTAAAAGGATGTCCTTTCTGATTTCCATCCTTCTTTTCCTTAGGAACTCTTGTCCAAGTCTGTGCTTTCTCTGCCTGTGTAGCATTGACATGACAAGCAGAGCTGATCACAGAGCTCTGTGGCTGCCCAGGTGTGTCCCCTGTGTTCCCATCTGAGCCACCATGGGGTCACTTCTCTGTTTGTCCTCCTCCTCTCCCTGTTTCTGCTCTCTCCTTTCCCTGTCATTTGCTCTTTGGGCACCCAATTAAAAAACTCATCAAGAAGGAATGTCTCTGGAGTCAGTGGTGTGTCGGTGCCTTGTTTGTGTCCCTCACTGTTGCCAGTTAATCTCTCCTCACTGTGTCTTTCTTTAGCCCTCGGGGACTCCTGGTTAAGCTGGAGCTGGGATTGGTACAGGCTTAAATGGAGCCATGTGAGTGCTGGGCTGCTGGTGTGGGCTGTGTTCAAGGGTAAAGTGTGCTCCAAACGCTTCAGTGGAAGCTTTGTTGTGGCTCTGAATCCTCCAGTCCTGTGTCCCCCTCCTCGAGGGCCTTGCCTCTCATCCTGTCATTCTGCTCTTTGCTATCAGAGCAGCTCATTTCCTTTTCACTCCAGCACAGTGTTTCTCCTGCCTGTCCTGATGTCCTGGGCTGCAGCCCAGGGATCCCTCTCAGCATCCTGGGGTCTCTCCATGTGCATGAAATTGAGCACTGCAGTGCCAGCACCGATTCAGAGTCCTCCTGTCACTGATCTGGGCAATGTCACAGGGGAAGGGGGATGTCGTGTGAATCTCTGTCTCACTGCTTTCAGTCTCCCTAAGGCAAAAGTGCACTCTGTGTGCAGTTGTTGGTACAAAATAATTGCATTTGCTTTTTTAATTGCTGTAGGGAAGGGGTAATTCGGTCCCTGAATCTCTGTCTCTGCTTGACTTGGCCTATTTACCTGCTTTTCATCTGCCCCGGGTCAGACACGTCATGGTTCAGTGTTCAGGCATCAGGGCTGGGCAGCAGCCAGGCTGAGGGGGTGTGAGCAGGATTTGGGAAGGGGTGGGCAGCAGCCAGGCTGAGAGGGGTGTGAGCAGGATTTGGGAAGGAGTGGGCAGCAGCCAAGCTGAGGGGGTGTGAGCAGGATTTGGGAAGGGGTGGGCAGCAGCCAGGCTGAGGGGGATGTGGGTGTGGGTGACATGGCACAAAGTGAAGGGCCAGTGCCCAGGAAGAAGCCATGACTTGGCCTATTTACCTGCTTTTCATCTGCCCCGGGTCAGACACGTCATGGTTCAGTGTTCAGGCATCAGGGCTGGGCAGCAGCCAGGCTGAGGGGGTGTGAGCAGGATTTGGGAAGGGGTGGGCAGCAGGGGTGTGAGCAGGATTTGGGAAGGGGTGGGCAGCAGGGGTGTGAGCAGGATTTGGGAAGGGGTGGGCAGCAGGGGTGTGAGCAGGATTTGGGAAGGGGTGGGCAGCAGCCAGGCTGAGAGGGGTGTGAGCAGGATTTGGGAAGGAGTGGGCAGCAGCCAAGCTGAGGGGGTGTGAGCAGGATTTGGGAAGGGGTGGGCAGCAGCCAGGCTGAGGGGGATGTGGGTGTGGGTGACATGGCACAAAGTGAAGGGCCAGTGCCCAGGAAGAAGCCATGGTGGCCCAGAGGAGCACTGGAGCATGCCTGGCTGGGCAGAGCAGACCTGGAGAAGTCTTTTGGTGCTGAGATGGGGAGAACATGGGGTGGTAATTGTCTCTCTATAGAGAGGTCTGAGACTGCACGAGGAGGAAGGTGTCCATGTTTAAATAAAGTATCACCATCCCCATACCCTTCTCAGTGCAAGGTGCTAGAAATCCTACATTCCCACTAAGATGTGTATTGGATCAGATCTCTGTGGGTGCTGGAAACAAACATTCACTTCGAGGTGTGTTGACATTGTCTGACAGTGAGCAGAGGATGACACATTTTCTGCCGTCCCAAAACCCTTAGTTGACACATCCATCCCATACAAGGACAATGGCAGGAGGGGGAGGGCATGTGCTCTACCACAATTTTTTCTGCACAAGTTGCTTTTGATGACATTTTTACTCCAAGCCCAGAGCTGTGTGCCTGTCAGAAGGGAACAGTGCAGATGGACATGTTGGGCTCCAGACATGATGCTCCATTGCTGTTGGCTGACTGACATGTCCCATGGGATTCTGCAGCTTGTTAAATCATCTCACAAAGGAGAAGGGGGAGGGAAAGCCCAGTGCAAGGTTGCCAGCTGTAGCCAGCTCAGTGCTGCAGCATCAGCTGCTTGGTGGTTTTGATCAGGAATTTGTGGCTGCCCAGGGTTTCCTTCTATTTCTCTGGAAGTGCTCAATGAAGGGAAGGCCAAGGGAAAGTCTGGCACCTTTCTAAGGAATTGTGCTGCAGTGGAACCCAACAACCTCCACCATCTGCATGTGTCTTGCTAATTTTCCCTGCATCTTATTTATTTTTTTAATATTTTATTTACTTCCACGTAGTGCATTTTCTCCAGTGCAGTGAGAGCAGAGCTGAGCTGCAAATGGAGAGTGAGGGATGTTTACCTGAGCAGTGCCCTGGTTCCTGTTTGCAGTTCCGGGATAGTGGTTTATGACTTCGATAATGCTGCTCAGTTCACTGAATTTCTGCAGGAATGTTTTTGTTCCTTTTGCTCCTATTCCTCAGAACCCCATCTAGTCAGATGCAAAAGAAGAGAACGGGCCACAAAATCAACATTCAGTAAACCTCAGTGAGAGGTTTGTCAGCATTTAGTAAATGCTGTCAAATCTCTGTTCTCTTTTAGGGATCACTTTCCTGCCTTGAATGAACCCAGACTATGTCAAACCCTCCCATCTCCATGCTGGGTGGTTGCCTTCCCATTTTCCCTGCTCTTCCCCTGCCATCATGCTGGCTTTGGCCAGGGTGTGGACAGGGGGATGCTCCTGCTCCACACACATCACACCCCAGATCCTGGACCCCTCCCAAAGACCCTGCTTGTTTTTTTCTGACTCAATGGCTGACCCTTTTTGCACTTCTCCCAGCCAAGCTTGTTTGGCCCTGGCCCTGAGGTCAGAGCCAGTGTTGGAGCCTGTGCTGTGGGGCTGCTCCTGCTCTGGCCTGTCATCAGCTGGGAATGCTCCTTAATGGGAGTGGGTTGCAGAGTGCCTGTAATGCTTTTAAGAATAAAGAGCAGCATGTGCACTCAAAGCAGACCTATATTTTTCCTGTCCTGCAGCTCTTTATTTGCCCCTGCTCAGAGGGATTCTCTCATGTAGCACACACTCCACGCCTGGCCCAGCCTTTCTGTCCCCACTGCCACCCCCACCATACATTAAGTTTAAATAAATGCATTTTCACTGCCAGGAGCCATCTGTAAGGCTAGGGCTCACCTCTTCCTAATGGGGGGTTTTAGCTTGGATGGACACATTTCTATTAGTGATGCCAACCCTGTCTGGTTCCTTTCGAGTGTGAGCTGCAAGCCCAGGAGTTAAATGTGTGGTTGTCATGGGTCTGTGCTGACCCAAAACAGCCTCCCCTGGAAATGAGGAGTGGGAGATGGTAGACTGGTTCTGAGGGAAGCAGATGAGCTCATCACCTGCCTCTCAGTTCCTGAATTGATCCTTCACAGTCTGCTGCTGCTTCACAAACCCATGCAGGTTTCCTGCTCCTGGCCACCTGCTGCACCTGAGGAACAAAAGGCTCCACTCCTTTCCAAGGGAGAAGGGATCATTTGGCCATCAGAGGATTGGTTGCTGCACTGGTGGAAATGCTGGTTTCTCACAGCACCCTTTTGACCTTACACTGGCTGAACTGTCTGCAGGTGTTGGGCAATGAGGCTGGAGCTGTTGGCAATTGTTGTTGAGAGTTGTTGCTTCACTCAGAAAGAGCTGGTGAAGTGGGAGCTTGAGGTCTGGCTCTGTGCAGAGGGCCAGGCGTGCTCTGACTGCTGCAGTGTGTCAGTCAAAGTGGACTGAACCTGAGAATTTTCACTGGAATCCCTGGTCAGTGGCTCTGCTGGAAGTGGATCTGAGTACAGAGCTCAGGCTCAGCACCTCTCTGGCTGTTGTGTTGTGCCATGTCAGCTGGGTCACTTCTGTGTGTCCTGCCTTTATGGTGGTCGTCGCTTTTCCCTGTCCGTTCTGGCATCTTGAGCTCATGACCCTTTGACTTTGAGGAAAATCTACCCACTTTTCTTATAGCAAATTAAAATCTGGGCCAAGAAGTTGAGGAGTGCAGAAGCTCATGGCTTTGGCTTCCTCTGCAGCCGCTCCAGTAGCTGGAGTCTGACCAGCTGTTCTCCTTGGGCTTTCTCAAAACCTGCCAGGAGGAGCTGAGAGTCCCTTGCCCCAGCAATACACTGCTTTCATCTCCTCCAGCCTTGCATCAGCCATTTGTTGATAAAAGCTGTTGTAGTGTCTGGTGGTTGGGGTGCATAAGAAGCGGGGTCCCTGCTCTGTTGGAATCCCACCATGCCAAACCCTGCCTGCTGCCAAGGTGGCTGCAGCAGTGCCTTCCTCACACATGTTTCAGAAAAACATAAGCAGCTTCCTAGCCCTGAGGCCTTGCTCAAAGCCTTTGGGTTGTTTGTGTTCCCTCTGTAAGCAGGAAATACCAATCGAGGGTCGCAGGAATGCAGTGCTTGTGTGGATGTGGATTGCTGGGATGTGTGACTGACCTGCTGTGGTGGCCTCTGGGCAATGGACTCGAGGGAATCCGCCTCCAGCCCTCACTGCCCTCCTGACACTGTCTCTAAGGCTTTGAGTGAAGTACACAAACATCTGGGGCCACTGCTTTAAACTTCCTGGTGCCTTTGGGCCAAGCCACTCGTGTTTGCTTGTGTTTCATCTTGCTTTTTGTTTTAGGTGTTGGGTGTGTAAATACAGGGCGTCCATGGCCTCTGCACAAGCACCCTGAGCTCTCCTGGTGCTTCCTTAACCATGTTAGTGAGGACCAGTGACCAGCCCCAAAGGTTCATCATTTGAGCTGAAAACACCACCTTGTTCTCTAAGCTTGCTTTAGCTCCTTGCCTCAAGTGGTTTTGGGAGAAAAGTTACTACTGCAGTTGGGAAGAAAGAAATGGAAAAGCAAGAGGACAAATGGGGTCCTGTTTAAAGGTACTTTGGGATTTTACTGTGACCTAAAGCATGTGCTTTATTCAGCAGTTTTCACAAGCAGGAAGTTTTATTTAAGGCCTTGCTGAATCACAGAGCAAGAGAAAACTGAGCAGAAGAAATAGTTTAAATGGAGCAGATTTTGCTGTTTTCAGAGCTTTCCTGATGTCCTCAATGTTCAGTCTTAGTTGTCTTAAGCAGATGTCATCAGGAGCATCTTCAGATGCTGCCCTGGTGCAGCAAAGGACAGGTGAGCCCTGGGTAATCCTTTGAGAACAGAGAGCACAAGGTAAAAGTAACCCCTCTCTTTGATGTGAAGAGCTTTTTGGGGATTGAGGGAGAAAGGCAATCAAAAAGCAGCAGTGGTCAAATTGGCTCCAGATCTTTACTGGGGACTGTATTTACAGCATTCTCCTCATTGGGGTTTCTGTTTAGAAATCAGAAACAGCCCAAAGTCACAGAGAGTTCTAGGCTTTGTCATCTGCTTTTCTCAGCACCCTGTTTCCATACCTCAGGAGAATTGTGTGGCCTTTCTGGCAGAGCTGAAGAGGAAGAGGAGGGAAGGGAGTGATGTGCTTCGCTGCAGTCCCCACATCTGAATATAAATAGTTCTCCTCTTGGATCCTTCCAGTCTGATCTTATGGGTGATTTGACCTTTCTTTGATAAAAGCTTTCTTTATTTGCAGGAATAAAAAGGCAAAGGGGAGGAGAGGACACAGCAGATGTTTTTTTTTCAAATATCTTTAGATCCTGGCAGTTGATTTCTGCAGCACCCAGCACTCACTGCTGGGCCAGCTCCCTCCTGGCCTCCAGCTTTTCTCCTGCTCTGAGCTCCTTGAACAAACTTTGCATTTTACTGTAAAGCATTGACCTGGAGATTTCTAAGGAAGTGTTTTATCATGGGGACACCACGCTCCAATGGGGACAGATGCCCCAGGCTCTGATCCCCAGCCCTGCCCACTGCACCACTGACCCTGGTTTTCCTCATTTCATAACTTCAGCTGAAAGAAACACTTGTGTTAATTGCTGCTGGTTTTTCATGTGTTCACCCTCAAGCAGTTTGAGCTCAGCTTCCAAACACTGCTCAGTTTAATGTGTAAAACCACGGGACGCTGGCACTGCCCAGGTTACAGCCCAAGCAAAAGCAGCACAGGTGCAATGTCAGAACTGCTCTAGACTGCACACGAGGCTTTCTGGCACTAGTTCTAACCATTAATTGCCATGTTAAATCCAGCAATAAATTATTTGGGCAACCACACTGCAGGAGCCCACTGCCAGGAACAAACCCCAGCTGAGTGCTGCTCAGTCCCCTTCATGCTACAGGACTGCAGCCTGGATTGGGCAGGGCACTCCCACCCACCCTGAGTGGGGTTTTTGGTGTCTCACTGACCTTCTGCATGTGGTTTAAGCCATCATCCTGTGAACAGTGTCAGTGCTGGAGGTGCACTGCATGTGTGTATCCTCCTGGAGCACAGGGTGGTTGTGTGGCATGCAGGATGCCTCAGGATAAGCCTCTCATCCTTTGCAAATTGGATTTTGTGGCTCACTTGCCTGTCCTCTTGGATAAAGTTTCCCCTTAGCTGCCTCTCCTCTAGCAGAGCTCGGGTTCTTCTTTAGACTGCAAAGCCTTTTATAATGCTCTGCAGATCAGGAGTCACTTGGAAGGGACAGGGACAGACTTTCCATTTCCCACTGAAACATGCTCCAGAGTGAGCCTGCTGCTTTGTTCCCTTCTGGAGTTCGCTCAGTCTGCAGGAGATGCCCGTTGGTTTGGTTTGGTGCCTGTCCTGCTGGGTGGCACTGAGGTGCTCCTGGCTGGCAGCCCCCCAGTGATGCCTGCTGTTCTAGAAAGCCCCTGTGCCACGTGAGTTGTTGTGATTTCATACTGGGGAGGAAATGGATTGTTCAGAGAAGGCCAGCTTCAAACAGAGCCACAGCTGGCTGATTTTAAACCATTTCAGCTGGGAATCAGAGGGTGCTGTTAGGTTTTACCCCCAAAGAAAACAAAGCAGGAAAATGCACCATGTTAGCATAAATGGGATTTTCAGGGCTTGTAATAAGCCCCGTGTAATTCCTAAAAGGATGGCATGTAAAAGAGGCCAGCACACACAGATGATGGGCTGTACTGGAGAGCTGAACAGTTCCAGTTTGCTTGTAAGAATGTACTGGTTTGAGTTTCATGCCTGTTTCTGGGAGAGGGCACTGGCCCTGGTGAGGGACAGCAGTCACCACACTCCTCCCACAGCAAGCTCAGGAGCAGCCCTGGCCTCTTGCTTGTGCCATTCTGTGCTGATGTGAACAGGACACCCTGCAGGGGCTGGGGAAGAGTAATCCTTGCCAGGGTTAATACTTAAATCTGTGCTACTTGACTTTTGAGCAAGGGAGGGAAGTTAATGCTCTTAGAAGTGCTGGGAGACCACCTACTCTTTGGTACAGACTGCCAAGAGCTGACAGATGGAAGTGATTTTGGGACAGTGAGAAGTCAGTGTGGAATCACAGTGGTGACCAAGAGCAGACTCTGCATCCCACAGTCTTTGACTTACACCCACCCCTTGTGACTCTTGCTGTGGAGAAGGACAATTTCCCAGAGCCATCAGAATTCTTCTGTGGGGTGTGAGTTAGCAGTGGGTCGATGGTTTGCTGTCTCTTGTGGTTCAGTCTGATAGACACACGTTCCTCTGAAGATGCTTTTTGGCAAGTATGGCTGAAGGATGTGAGCAGTGGGAGCTGTGACTGGAGAGCAGGAGGGTGAGGTGAAGCAGAGCAGAGATTCCATGTGCTGCCCCTGACCACAGCTGTCAGGTACCCACCTTGGTGTGAGAGCTGTGCCAGCCCTGCCCTTGCCCTGTCCCTCTTTGGTGTTTGCCTAAGTGTTCCCTGTGTGTTTTTTGTCTTGCAGCATCTGGAGGGGGCCAAACGTGAACTGCGTTGACAGTACAGGATACACCCCGCTGCACCACGCTGCCTTGAATGGCCATAAGTGAGTCCTGTTCCCAAGCCTGGGGTCGCAGGGGGTGGATGCTTTGTGCTTCCCTGGCCACCGTTGTGTGGTTCATTCACCAGCTGAGGCACTGCTGCAGCACTACTCCATCTTCAGGGGAAGTGGAGAATGTCAGTGCTTTGGCTGCTGGGTGATGTTACATCTCCAAACGCTGAGGTTTTCAACCACCCTTTTGTTTCTAAGCAATTTGGATAAGCTGTAACACCGTGTGAAGGAGCTCCCCTGGTGACAGTCCCTGCAGTCCTCCTGGTGGCCGGGGTGTTCTGGGCCTGCACCACTTCACAGTTGCCTCGTGTACATATCACATTTTTAAGTCATTTTAGTGTGGTAGATCTCGTGTTTCTCATTGCTGCCTGAGATACTGAGAAATCAGATAGAGTTAAAATCTATTCACCCTCGTTGTGCTGGTGCAGTTCACTGTGCAGCAGAGGCTTGTGGCTGACTTCAGCCCCTGTTCAGCTCCATTAGTATGGAGTTAATGGGGATCCTCCCTGACCTCATCTCAGCGTTATTTATTTCCTTTTTTTTCATTTCCTTTGGCAGCATTTAATAGGAACACTTACAAATCCCATTTCAAGAGGCTCTCTGAAACATTCCTGTTCAGATTAACTTCTCGTTCAGTACTTGCTGCAGAGTGTGAGCTGTGAAACAAGGACTGAATGTCTCACTGAAGTTCCTGTCTCTTGCAGGGATGTTGTGGAAGTTCTGCTGAGGAACGACGCGCTCACCAACGTGGCAGATTGCAAGGGCTGTTACCCCCTGCACTTGGCAGCCTGGAAAGGAGATGCTGACATAGTGAAGCTGCTCATCCACCAGGGCCCTTCGCACACCAAAGTGAATGAGCAGGTCTGCCTGATTTTCTCTGTTGTATCATTGAATCACTTCCCTGGCATGGAGAGAGACTCCTTCAGCTGACTCCTGACCCTTCCCAAACCAGTAGCAATGGTTGTAAGGTCCTACTTGCTGGTGGGATAGGAGGGGCACTGCCTAAAGCAATACATTCAGTTCTGAGTTAGTGGTAGGATGAAAAGGTATTTAAGTTTCATAGACAGACACATAATTGTGAGAACTGCTCAACACTTAGGATGTGGTCTCCTGCTTCTGGGCTTCTAAAACTAACCCACAGTTTTCCTTTCAGCTGCTGGATAGCTGAGCAGGTTTCTAGTTCTGCAGAGGATCCATTGGCTCCCTCCTTTGGGAACTAATCCAAGCAGCTTTGTTCAGTCTCTTTGGCCGTGCTCTCTTAGCTGCTCTCCTGGCTTGTCTCTGGCACTTGCTCCAGTTCACTAATTTGTAAGTTCTAAGATAATTTTAACACTACTTGCCCCCAGATAAATCCCTAGCTTAATCTTAAAAAAATATTTTTTTTTCAATCAGGCAAGAATAAAAAGCCTCTTGGATTTGTTCCTTTTGCCAAGCTGATGGTTTTGGTCTGGGGTGCAGAGGGAGTGAGGGGTACGAGACAGCTGTGTCCACTGCAGAGGGCTGGCTCCTGTGGAACTGCCCATGGACATCAGAGGTATCTCAAATTCCAGGGAACTTCTGAAATGCTACTGCTGGAAGGCCCAAATATTCCTGTTGTTGCAGAGTTTTGTTTACAGGAACTGGTTTAATGAATGAGGCCAGCTGAGTGCTGTCACTGAGCTGGCCCTCCCCGGGTGAGTCTAGCACAGAGTGACAGGCCCAGACCAGTGGCTAAAGCTGCAGTGGGCTGTGGTTGTCCTGTCCCTAAGGCAGGAACATCTGAAGACCCTGGGAATCAACTCCTAAACCACTCAGGTGTTCTTTCAGGAGGAAAGGAATAAACCAAAATAGGTTTGCATGCCTGCTTTGCAGTGCCAGCAGGCTAAACCTGGACATTCATTCCAGAGGTAATTCCCAGGTGGGTCAGACACCCCTGGCCTGAATTCAGTTCACAGTCAGGGTGAGCAGCTGTGGAGTCCCTTCTGTTGATTTGCTCCATGGTAGTTTTCAGAAGCTGGGGAGCAAACTCCTTTCACTGGCAGGTTTAGGAGTCCCAGTCCTTCTTTGTGGGGACACGAGTGCCACACTGGAGTTTTCCAGGATGGGTAAATCGATGCACCAGGCTGCCCCAGGGATAACTGCTGCTAAAACATCATGGAATGAAAAATCTGATTGTAGTGCAACTCTCTATCATTCCTCTACTGAGCAGGAATGACGAGGGATGTGTGTTCTGATGTCTGGTGACAGTTGTGCAGTTTGGGGCTGTGGTTAAGAGTGTCTCCAGGCACTCAGTCTGATTGCATGGGCTTGAGTGCAGGTAACCCTTTCAATCAATCTGACAAGAATTGAGGGAGAACCCATAGTGTGAATGTTCTGCTCTGAGTAGGGCAGCTAGAGGGGTGATCTTTGCAAAAATCCAGAGCTTAGTATGAACCTTGCAGGTAATGTTTCATTAATGTCTGTTTAGTAGGAACCCAGTTAAATGAGAGAAGTCAGCTGAGGAGGCTGTGCTTGGAGCCTGGTCCAGGTTACAGCAATCCCAGCTGGAATGGCTTCTGCTGGCCATGGCTCTGACTGGAACAAGATGCTGTGTCCTGCCATTCCACCCCTTGGAGTCACCCATTGCTTTGTTGCTGTATCTCACCCATTTCATTATCACATTTTTTTCTTTTTCCTCTTCCTTTTTGTAGAATGCTCTTGAGATCAAAGAACTCAAAAAGTACGGCCCCTTTGACCCATATATCAATGCCAAGGTGTGTACTTTGCTGTCAGCATTTCACTGCATCATCACTCCAAGCTGCACTCGCGTGCTTCCAGGTGCAATAATACCTGTTCACTTTGCAGCTGCTTGGGGAAAAGGAAAATGGGACCATTGATTTACTGTGGGTTTCTCTCTTCAAAGCAGTTGTAGAAACATAATTAAAGGAAAGCTTTTCCTTACTTTCCTGGGGGCTCCTTCCTTGCTTAGCCTTGTAGGACTCGCAGTGATGGTCAGTTTGCTTGATTGGGCTGGATGACTTCCCAAAGGTAATGTTACCTCAATTAAATGTTCTAGGTTTTGTTTCATGTGCTGATGTTGCTGATAAATGCAAAGAGAAGGATTTTTTTTTTCCCTGCTTAACCATGGTTGCATTTTCTCTGTGGGCTGTTTGGAGTGAATTTTTATGCCTTTTCTCCTACCATGCATAATGCTCTGTGTGTTGTTTGAATGGACAGTTAATTCCTGTGGTGGTGGTGGTGGGGAGAAGGGAGGGCAGTGATGTTCCTGCCTCCCTTCCCAAGTCTTCCATGTCCTGCTTATTACATCAGTCTCTCTTTTGATGTTCAGTCTGTGGTGTCATTTGACCCTTCAGCCCTGGTCTCCTGTTCCTGTTTTCTGGCTTGTTTTGCTCCTCTCTTGTTTTCAGTTGTTTTGAGCTACAAAAGACACAACATCAGCTTATGCAATGTGCTGAGACTGAGCTGTTGAAGAAGATTCCTATGCAGGATTGGGACGTTGAAGATCAAATTCCTGGTGGTGGTTTCTCAGACCATTTTTCAGTTTTATTTCTAGTGAATCTACAAGCCAGGGGTGGCAAACAATCTGCTGCTCTGTCCCGAGACACCTCTGCCATGAGCCACCGTGCCACAGCTGCTTCCAGACAGTTGTTTTGGATCCAGCCATCCATGGCAGATTCCTCTGTCAGAGCTTCCCCCTGCTTGGTCTGCAGGACCTTAGAAACACACAGCCAGAGCTCCTGTGCTTGCTGGGAGTTAGGTGTGGTTTTCAGAGCCCTGTTTCAGGGGTGCTGGTGCCCACCCTCTGAGCACAAATGTGTTCCTGTGAAGCTCATCCAAATCGGGGATTTTTGCAAAAATCCAGATAGGAACTTTGTGCTTAATGTATTCTGTGGAAACATCATAGTTGAGCAGTTCAGTTGCCTGAAAGGAGCTTCCTAAAACATTGTCAATAACCAAGTAAAATCTTACACACTCCAGTATTGGGATGTTGAATGAAGAAGGAATGTTAATTTGGTTTTTATACTGTGGAGAGATGATTTACACACAGTTGTGGGGCTCATCACAAGTTTTGAGCAGCTTTGTACCAGTTCCTGGCCAGCTGTGATGAAGAGCATGTGGAGTTGTACCTGTCACACAGACTGGCATTTTCTCAGGAGCAGCCAAACAGCAGATTGTCAATAGGGCAGGACTCTGTTGGACACTCAGACAGTGACAAAAATCAGTGACAGTGACAAAAATCCTACCAAGGAATCTTAGAAATAAGGTGGGTGGGACTGAAGGGCCGTGTAGCCACTTTCCCCAACCCTGGGGCAGGATCAAGTCTCCTTACACCATTCCTGACCAGGATTTGCCCATCAATTTCTCAAGAAATTGTGAGAAGGACAGCTCTGTGGCCTTTCTTTGGCAGTTTATTCAACCTTTCAGATCTTTGCAGGTCAGAAAACTTTCCCTTATTCAAACCAAGTCTTGCTGTGCTCAGTCAGAGCTGTGTGTTGGGAGCAGGGGGTGCAGAACGGACACAGCACTTGAAGGAGCTGTGGATTCTCCACTTGAGCATGGAGTGAGGAGCAGCAGGGCTGTGTGTGGTGAGTGGTATCACATTACCAGGGCTTGTAACCTGTGCTGGAGCCCGTCAGAAAGCAGAGCCATCCCTGCTCGTGTCCTGTTTGTGCTCTGCAGACGGGCATTGCTCCCAGCTCCTCTCTTTCAGCTGAGAGCTGGGGGGATGCAAGGATTCCTGCAGGAATGCAGCCCCTCGGCCCTCATGAGCGCTCTATTTTCCTAAGTAGTTCTGAAATTTGAAGCCATGTGCCTTCTGGCAGCTGGAATGGAATTTTCCTTTTCCATCTCTGATACATCTGTAGGTCTGAGCACTCCTGCTCTGGTTTGTGCCTGGAGAGGTGATGCAGGAAGGGAGCAAACTCCCTTGCCTGGAAGAACTGTAGTATTTTTGGCTGCTCAAAACTCCCAAAATGGAGGCAATAAAGACTCAGGCAATGGTGGGAGTTTCCACTGCACAGTCTGGAATTGGGAGAGACTTGCTGTGATGATTCAGGGGAGTTTTATTGCCTGGTGATCTCTGCTGCAGGAGGAAAGTCTGGGGATTTTGCTTCGAGCATTGGAGCCCCAATCTGCTTAGGTAAAATTGGACTGAATTGCAGGGAAGATGAGGGAAGTCTCCAACAATTGTGTTTTTAAACAGTGTTGTGTTCCCATTTCTGAGCCCTCAGGCAGGTGCTTGGAGCTACTGAATGCTCTAAACCCCCTGAGGCATACATACCCTGTGCTAGGGAGAAAGGAGAGGGGGGCAGTCCTAGCCAGGGAAATCCCCAGGACCAGGGCTGGCCTGGCACGAGCAGATTGTGCCCCCACAGCTCTGGGGATCTGCTGCTCAGAGGGGCTGGGGTCATCAAGCCTGGCAGTGAGGGTCCCTCGTGCCACGGGGCAGGCTGAGAGCCTTTGCCCAGCTGTGGTGGGCTCCCTGATCCCTGCACTCCCAGCCCTGTCAAACGGGAATAATGGGATTTGCCAAGGCTGTAAGTGCCCGAGAGCAGCAGTGTGAGCTGACGGGCAGGTGCGAGCTCTGATGTTCTCTACTCTGTCCCCTCTCACTCCCTTTGTATATTTTTTGTGCAGACTTCTGTATCCTGCAGTACCCTCTGTCCACGTGTCTGTGCCTCCCCCCAGGATGGAGCCTGTTTGACTTGGACCTTCTGTGCTGGCAGTGATGCTTTGCCCCGTTTGCCCTCTCCCCCTGCACGTGCCTGGTTCTGCTCCTTCCCTTCACTGCCCTGCAAACTGCAGCTGCCAGAGCCTCTCCCAGCTCCTGCTCCCCTCCTGCTTTGCCTGTGGCTGAGAAGTGATGCAAAAGCCAGATACAAACAGCTGGGGGATTGACAGGACTCCCGTGAGCCTGAGGGTGACTGAACACCTCAGCAGGATCCGGGTGCTCGTGCAGCCTCACGAGTTTGTGACATGGTGCAAAATACTGAGCAGTGTCCCGAGGCACACGTGTGCTCTCACAGCAGGCAGGGATCAAATTCCCTTCTGCAGTGGTGCTGCTGCCTCCAGCAGGACAAGAACATTCTGTTTATTTTATTGGAAATGTTGTTAAAATGACAAATTCAACCACGATTCTTTCAGTTGAAGTGTGTAACTGTATTAAACTTTTTTTTGGTTTATATTGTCAGATAGTTGTTTCTAAAGTGCTTATACCAGAATCCCTTTGTGGATGACACAGTAGTAAAACTAGAAACTTGAGAGGAACTTAATTTGAGAAAAGGCTCTGTTAGATCTGGCCATGTTCCTATTTTGCACCTACACATGTGGGGTGTTAGATTGCTCATCTTTGGGCTTTGCATTGCTGGTTCTTAGCCTGGCTGCTCCTGCACGCTCTGGTTTGGGTCTGGCTTCCAGCTGGGGGTGCTCCCTTATCGCTGAGAAACTGCTTCCCTCAGCTGACCTGAGCCCTGGCTTGTTCCTGCAGTGGTGGAATTGCACGGTTCTCTGGTTCACAAATTGCATGGGGCTGGGTGCACCCTGTCTCTAAACAGCCAGAATTGCAGAGGTGGAATGACTGTTATAACCAGGATAAGTAGGATTTGAAACAATTGAAGTTTAAATCTAAAGTTATGATGAAGCTCCAGCAAATAGAATTCACACAACAGGTTGCCTGCCTTTTATTTTTGTGGCACCCTGAAGTGTGGGATGCTGCCAAGACACCAGACTGCCTTTCCCAGATGCCAGCAGCATTAATGGGAACCTGGATATGGCTGAACATCCCTTAAACTTCAGCATGGCCCCTGGATTCTGCCCCTGGTGCTTGGAAAGCAGGCTGCTCCATCTGTAGTCCCTCTTTCCCACAGCTGAAGGGCGTTGTTCTGCACATCCCTGAAGCTGTGGCTGGGCTGGCCGATCAATGAGCTTGTGAGGGGATACTAAACACCCAGGGAGACGGTGACACATTGCTCAGGCTGGTTCAGACTGGGCTCTCTGCTTCCCCACTGCTTTTTTTTTTTTTTTTTTGTCTCGTTTTTGGATTTAAATGTTGGAGCGAGGCGCGGGGCGGCCGCTGGCCCGGCCCTGACGCGCTGCCACTTGTGCCCCGCAGAACAACGACAACGAGACGGCGCTGCACTGCGCGGCCCAGCACGGCCACACCGAGGTGGTGAAGGTGCTGCTGGAGGAGCTCACCGACCCCACCATGCGCAACAACAAGTTCGAGACCCCCCTGGACCTGGCCGCGCTCTACGGGAGGCTGGAAGTGGTCAAGATGCTCTTGAACGCCCACCCCAACCTGCTGAGCTGCAACACTAAGAAACACACTCCGCTGCACCTGGCAGCCAGGAACGGTCACAAAGCTGTGGTCCACGTCCTCCTAGATGCTGGCATGGACAGCAACTACCAGGTATCTGGTGTGTCTGAGCGGGGCTGGGCTGGTGGCTGGGGACTGGAGAGCTCCACCGTCCCTCCTCGCAGAGGGAGCGCTCGCAGGAGCCGAGGAGAGCTTTGTGTTCTGCTGGGCTGTCTCTGCAGCTCTGGGTTGCTCGGGGAGGCTGCCCGGAGGGACTCGGCTGCTGTGCATGCCTCACGCCTGCTCAGGGGCTGGGCAAAGCCCCAGACACAGAGCGAGGGAGACAAACACCCTGTGGCCATGCTGCCCTGCAGTGCTGTGAGCTCTTGATAGGCAAACGTGTCTCTTCCTATCAAGCCACTTGTGAATGTGCTGTTTTCACAGCAATGGCTTGGATGTGGGTCTTGTTTTTCCTTGTCAGGACACGACCTCTTGCCAAGCTGTAGAAGGCCCTTTCTTGGTCTCTCTGATGGAACCATCCCCATTTTTCCATCCCACATCCTCAGCATTGTAATAACGTTGGCAGTCCATCCTCAGCCATAGGTAGTGCTGCCCACACCTCGTGTACAACGCCGTGTATTTATTGCTTCTGTAACCCTCTAAGCCATGCCTCCCTCACCATTCCCTGCTGTCTGGCTTCATGCTATGTTTCCATTTAATTTGCAGACTGAGAAAGGCAGTGCTTTGCACGAAGCTGCTTTGTTTGGCAAGACAGATGTGGTACAAATATTGCTGGCTGCAGGTGAGAGAATGTTCCCCCTTTGAAGCACTAATGTGGTGATCCCTTCACCCAGAGCTTGAGGAAATCCCTTTCTAGTGCAGCAGGTTTCTCCATCCAGCTGTCAGAGCTCCTTGGAGCAGGATATAGGAGAAGTTGGCTCTTGGAGTTTGGCTTTAGATTTGTCTCTAGAGTGCCTTTTAGCTCCCCCCAGTGCTGATCTCAAACGTGACTTGATGAAATACACGAACCTGCACATAGTTAGACAATATTCTTGCTTTTGCCCTCTGTACCCCTGTGGCCGCAGGTATTGATGTGAACATAAAGGATAACAGAGGCCTGACTGCTCTGGACATTGTGAGGGAGCTTCCTTCCCAGAAAAGCCAGCACATAGCAGCTCTCATTGAAGGTGGGTAATGCAGCTCTGCCTCTGGGGAGGAGGGGAAAGCTTGGGGTGCTGATTCTGCCAGGGCAGGTACAGGATGTGCTTTTCTAGACGTGGAGAGTGCTGAAATCAAAGCAGTTTCAGGCTGTGTTGGAAGAACCTGCTGAAACGCTGGGGTGAGCTTCTCCAGACCAAATGTTTGGAGGAGGACTTGGGGGGATTTAGGAGGATTAGCCCTTTGCTGAGAGACTGTGGCGTGACTTTTACAGTTTAAATGGGCTTAATTGAGCTTTGTTTAGCTCACTTTAGAAGTTAATTAAAATTAAGGATAGCCTAAATCTGCTTGCAGAATGCAGAGTAACAGCTTTAGAAATGGTTCTGGTGTAACTCCCCTTTACGTGTCTGTGTAGGCAAATCACTGTCCACAGATCTCACATCCTGCTCCTCGCCTCCTTGTGAGGCTTGGGCATGGAATTTGCAGATGAGATTTACAGAAAAGGCCTTGATTACTTGTGTTTTATAAAGGAGCTTGGTCCATTGTGTCTGTCCAAATTCGGGAATGAAATGTGACATCTTGGCTAAATTCATACCTTGTAATTACGCTGTCTGCATTTCCTCTCAGCTGTGGGGAGGATCAGAAGGATTTGGAGCTGGGGTGTGTTATTCATGCTGAGCATTTGGGAGCTTTGCAGGTTCAAAGCACTTCTCAGACTTTTAACTAAGCTGTGCCTGTGAGGCTGGAATGTTTGAGCTTTATTCTGAAACTGAAGACAAAGATGGGCTTTAAAACTGAAGGTGTTGCAGATAAAGGCTGTTAGTTTTCCCCAGGAGGGAGCTGCTGTTGGATGTTACATCAGCTGAATGTGTCTGGCTTTGCCTGTGGTTGGGGGCTGCAGCTGGAATTGGTTTCTCTTGTTACGACTCTGTTCAGTGATGGAGTTTGTATCTACAACACAGATTTGCTCTGTGACTCCGTGTCCGTGCAGCAGCTTTGCAGCTTTCTGATTAAAGACTCTGAAAGTTCAAAGAACCATCCCTACCCTTGTGCCTGTGATTAAAGAGGCTGCCTGCTTCTATTTTGGGATCTGAGCTGCAAGTTTTAATAATGTTGGTTTTTTTTTTTTGGACACTTAATAAGCTGACAGTTGGCCTTCCACCCACGAGGGAGGAAGTGCCATGTGCTGAAGGGGACAGAAAGCCAGATTGACGTGAGCTGACCCTGTCCCCCAACCCCCTTGCAGATTACACCGTTGGGAAGAAAAGTGCCAAAGCTGTGGAGAAATCTGCTCCAGCCCCGCTCGCTGCAGCCACCGATCCCTCGGGCCGGACGTCTCAGGGTGGGCATCACCAGCATTCCTCTCCCTGCCAGCACCGAGGCCAGGAGATCCAGGGACAATCCCATCTCTCTCTTCCCCCTGCAGGTGACGTGGACAAAGCTGTCACAGAGCTGATCATCGATTTTGATGTGAACCCTGAAGAGGAGAGCCCGTATGAGGCTCTGTACAACGCCACGTCCTGCCACTCCCTGGACAGCCTGGCCAGCGGGAAGTCATCCGACCGGGAGTCTGGGAATAAGGAGGCTGAGCCCAGTGGCCTCAAAGCAGCTGCAGTCAGGCCTGTATGTAGCTCCCCCCTGCTTGCCCTAGAGGCACAGGGGGCTCACCTCTAGGGTGGGGTTTTGCAGCAGGCTGCCCAAGCTTGAGGAAGAATTAAATCCTTCCCTGACACTGATGAGAGCAGGCAGGAGTCTCTCCTTCCCTACCCTGTTCACTGGGTTTGCCTAAAAGCAGCCACTTCTTCATTTCTCCTTGTGTTGCATCCTTCTGTTTTCTGGCAGTGCACAGGTGCCAGTGAATCTTGGTCTGTCAGGAGATTACATTTTGCAGAAGGGCTGACTTCTTGTCCTGAAAAAAGTTCTGGAGACTTGTGTGGAGCATCTTCTCATGTCTCACTGCTTTACCACAGCTACAGCTATTAAGAAATTATCTGTAATAACCTTTTGGAAACTAGTTGTCAGTGGAAGGGGGTTTCTTTGTGTATTACTTGCAGAGCTCTGTAGAGGGTACTCCAGGCTTTACAAAGCAGCACAGAGCTCCTGGAACTTTCCCCAGAGAAGTCTTCCTCACCTTCTGTCAGCTGCATCTGCTGCCTTGGTAGTGATCAGCAGGAAGGCTGCTGTGGGGCAGATGGGACACGGGCCCTGCAGTGCTGGGTCAGCTTCAGGGTCTGTGTTCTGCTTGGTTTTCCAAAACCTGCTTTGTGGAGGCGTTTTTGGACAAAAGGCAGAGCAACAGTGAACAATTAAACTGCTGGGGGCACAGTAACCATGGTTCCCCTCTGTGCAAAGAGGTGCAGCCTTTGGCTTGTGCTGAGAGCAAGCAGAATAGAAATGAGACATAAGCTTTAGATGGTGCACATTTTGGGCACATCTCTCAGGTGTGCAGTACCAGGCAGTCCTGTTACTGATCAGATCTTGTCATTGTCCTGTGCTGATGGTGAAATGAGCTCAGTTCTGTCACAAGTAAGGAAAGACACGAGCTGAACTGCAGTGAAAAGAGAGCAGGAAGAGGGAGATGCTCCAGTAGCTGGCTGGAGTTTGAGCAGTGCAGCTCTGCTGCTCCCTTTGCCATTAGATGGAGCTGTGGCTGGGCAGGAGGTGGCCCAGGGTTGTGCTCGAGAGCAGGCAGCAGCTCCAGCTGCCCAGTTGCAATCCTGGCATATTGGAAGAGAGCAGTGCAGCTTAGTTTCTTGGTCCCTGGAGTTTTCCACTATAAAGGGTGCCTTTGGCGTCAGTTTCACTAAGCCACAAGCCCTTTATTCTGATCAGCTCATTGCTCAATGCCCTGTGTAATGCCCTGGAGATGCTGGTTTGGGTCTGAGTGAGACTGGTGGGACCAGATCAGTGTCCTGAGGAAGAGGAGGAGGAAAGGCAGCAGCCATTGCCCAGCTCTGGGCTGTTAGGGATAAACTTCTGCTCCACCCAGATTAATTTAAGAGGTTCTTGCTTCATCCACAGCAGTGGGGACATAGAGCTGGGGGGCAGAAGGGATGAGCTGACAGAGTCTGTCTCACCTGCAGAGAGAACGTCCTCCCCCGCCGGCCAAGCCCCCGCCTGATGAAGAGGAGGAGCAGAATGTGGAGAAGAAGACAGGCCACAGTGCTCCCTGTGAGGTACATGGGGCTTGCTCTGGGGTGTTTCATGGGAGAGTGGTTTAAGCATCAGTTTTAATAGTCTGGGAGGAGCCAAGGGTGCTGTTACCTCCTGTGCTCGTTGGGCTGTGAATGTGAAGTATTCCCTCCCTCAGCATTGCTGCTGTCCCTTGCCATGGGAACTTCCTTTGTCCGGTTCTTCCAGGGCACCTCAGAGTTGACCTTCAGCCTTACTTTCCTATTCTTGGCTGAGAATTCCCTTAGGAAGAGATTTTTCTGACCCACATTGCAATGTGGACCATTGCTCTCTAGTAATGATCCCACCACAGGCATCTTCAGCTGGACTGGAACACAGAGGGGCTGTGAGTTCCTGCTTCCTCTGAGCTCCCAGCTGTGGAGGAGCTGCACAGGCTTGTGGGTCCCACTGACATGAGCAGGGATCAGGGGCTTGAATTCAGCTGAGGATCTGTCCCAGCATGTGTTAAAGCTGCCTTCTGCAGGGGTCAGTGCATGTGAGCTGCATTCTGATGGAACTCAAGCTCTCCCATTTCACATTGTTGCTGCTGGGGCTTCCTGTTGCTTATCTTATTGACCTGCTGTGAACCTCAGATGTAAGGACTCTCCGAGAGACATGGCTGTGGGAAACCACAAGTGTGCCTTGGCAACTTCTGCTGACACCCAGGAAAAGCTTCAAAGCAAATCCAAATCCTGTGGATTTCTGTGCTCTCCCAAAGGCAGTGGGTTGTGTGTGAAGCTCATGGAGCGTGTGCCACCTCTGCTGTCAGAGCAAGCTCTGCTTCTGCAGATGCTTTCTTTGAGTGTGCTGATCTGCTGGAGTTCTGCAAGGCATAAATGAGCTCTGTTTTCTGGAGAGTGTCAAATCCGCAGAAGACGCGGGTGAACATGGCCTGCTGTAGTAGAACTGACTGCAGAGAGGGAGTAAACTCTGAGCTGTGTGTGAAAAGGGAACTGGGATGTGACATTGTGGACTAATCCCTGCACTGCTGATCAAATGCAGGGGGTGGTACCCAGTCCTGTGCCTGGCTCTGGCAGAGGAGAGCTGGGCAGCAGGTCATGGAGTAATTGGGAAGCAGAACTTGTTTATGACAATAAACACGCGGGAGGGAAACGTGCCCTGACCATTCCTGCTGAGCTTTCTTGCCATGTTTAATTACCAAACACCTGCTGTGTTGTCCTGCCTTTAATGGCTTTGGAAGCACAGTCCATTAAAGGGAATCTTGCTGGCAAATGGCAGAGTGACTTGCTGGGGAGACCTTGGTTTGTGACCAACTTCAGTGACAAAACTTACAGGCAGCGTGTGGCTGCCTGGAAATGACCTTTTGGACACACTGATGAGGAGTTTGGGACTGATCCTTTTACTTTGCTTGTTCCTTCTGGCCTGCTCTGCTTTTCTGACTCTTGCCCATCTTTTATCACCTCTCCCTGGGCTAGGCAGGTGTGCACATGCTCCAGGAATGCTGTAAACATTCCGCTGCAGCATCCCAATCTGCCACCCTCTAGCCCTACTCTCCCATTGGAGCCAGGACACTTAGTCATTGAGTGTTCTGGGGTTGGGCCAAACTCTAGTTTTCCAAAGTAGTCTTTTTATTCCTTGCCAAGCTGGGGCTATCAGTCAAAACAGATGAGCATAAACAAGAAACTTCACTTTCATCACGGAAAAGCATTGGTACAAACAGGCAAAGGAGCTAATTGTTTGGAGGTGCTTAAGTGGTGCCTTTCACTATCTGCAGAAACCTTCTGGGTTTGGAGCTGAGTGAGAATCTGCACTGTCAAATTAAACTTCAGTTCCAGTTGTTTACTGCTTGTCTCCGGAAGGGAAGTGCAGATCAAGGACAAGGCGCCACGTTGGCTCCAGGAGTTTGGTCTGCAGCTCTGGGGAGGGAGAGGAGAGGAAGAGATGAGTTACCCTTTAAAAAGTCTTTCAAAGTCCTCTGCTGTGGATTAAGTACACCTTAAAGAGCATCCTCATTATTCACAGCATCTTATTTTTGGGCTTTGCTAGCAATGAACATTTTTACATGCAAACAACACAGCTGAAGAACTAAAAGCTGAATTGGAATAAAGCTTTACTTGGTGGGGTTGCTCCTGGTCACAAAGCCCACAGAGCAAGCAGGGTTCTCCAGCAATGATCTTTTGTTTTAAGTGAATTTGAACCTGGAACTTGGAAGGAAGAGATGGAGAAAATCAAGAGTCACCAGGCCTGTGACAGTTCAGAATAGAAGCTGGAAACTGTGTGCTGCTGGAGAGCTTCTGCCTTTGGTGCATTTAAAGAGGACAGCACAGGAATCATCATCCACAGGAATGTCAGGAGTGACCAGAGCCTGGCTGAAGGTCCAGGCTGCTGCTGTGCTAACAGGCTGCTGCTGGGCAGGATTTTTCCAAGATCACTGTCAAGAACCTCTTACCTGCTGTTCTGGTCTGACGGTTTTGTGCCACCATCTGGTCAGAATTTTTCCCTAATTTGCTCATTATGAGCTCCTTCACCTGGAAAGGAGCAGGTCTGCCTGGCAGATCCTGATAAAGCAGGTAGAATAAATAAATATTTCCCATGGCAAACATGGCCCATTTCCTCCCATTGGGAAAGTCACATTAAAAGCCAGGTGGGTTCATGCAGAGCAGCACATGGATGTCAGAATCCTCTGTGCTGCTGAGTCTTGGGTGCCTCTCCAAGACTCCTTTAAGCTTCCAGAGCTCCTGGCTGGGTTGCAGTCAGGTAGGCACCAGTTTGCCCTTGGAGCAGCTCTGGTGTTTCCACTCTGGGGAGAAGCAGGAGGTGGGCTGTGCTCTGCTGGTGAGGCAGTGGCAGGTCCAGGGGTCTGAGCAGTAGGAGCCCTCCCTGGAGGCACATTTTGTTCAGACCTGTTGTTCCCTGTCCTGGCAGCAGGTAGGGATTGTTTGTATTGTTTGCTTTCTGCCTTGGGTTTGTCCCACTTTGTTTGGGGATAGTCACACGTGGGGTCACAGAGTGGTTTGGGCTGGAAGGGACCTTAAAGATCATCCAGTCCCAAGCCCTTGTCATGGGCTGGGATACCTTCCACTCCACCAAGTTGCTCCAAGCCCCATCCAACTTGGCCTTCCAGGGCATTCACAATTTTCTCTCACACCATGTCCCTCCTCAACTCTCTTGGAGCCTCTTAGGGTGCATTCCTGGGTCATGTTGAGCTCCTGGGACAGGTTTGCATCAGTCTGCCAGGGTCTGGCCAGGAGATGGTGCTGAAAGGCAGCTGACTGTGCTGGCAGGGTGCCCTGGTGGCCAGTTACCCCCTTCAGCCCTGGGATGGCACATGAGGGTATCCAGTGCCCATCGTCCTTGGCATCAATGCAGACCAACACGTGTGAGTGCAGCACGACTTGTCTGGATCCTGCACCAAAACCTCATCCCTGCACATGGCTGGTGGCTTTCCAGAACAGCTCAGGGAGAGTCTGCCAGGGTTGCAAACCAGCTCTAAGTAGAGGCTTTGGGGGATTTAAATGAGCACAATCACTGCTGCACATCCTGAAGTTAAACTGAGTTCATACAGTGCTGCCTGAGGACTCTTTAGTTCTGAATATGCCATACATCCTGAGGTCAGAAATGCAGATCTGAGAGGGTGGCAGGGATTTGGGCTTTTGTTCTTTTCAGCCCTGTCCTAATAGGGCCGACAGCTAAAAAGTGAATGACTGTGCAAATTCCAATAGCAACAGCGAGTCTGAGATGGGATGAGCAGGAATAACGGTCTCAGCTCTTTTCCCCCTCCAGGCTGTCTGCAGCCCTTGCTCAGTTGGTCAGTGCTGGAAAGCTGTCAGCAGCCTGAAATACTAAAAATTAAAGGAGTTTGGGTGGGGTTTCTTGGAGTGGGTTAAAAAAACCCAAAGGGGAATATTGCATTTTGGCTCACACTTCGCAGTGAAGGTATTGCCTCTGCCAATTCTTTGCTTAACCTCTGGCATAGAGGCTGTGGGGTTTATGCTGGGACAAAGCATTGCTTTGCAGAGCACCACATTGTGCTGTTCTTCATTAGGCCTCTGCTGCCCGGGGGAAGAGCAGGGGAAGTGGAGCTGAGGAAGAGGAACACCCCTACGAGCTGTTGCTTACAGCAGAAACTAAAAAGCCGGTTGCAGTGGACAGGAAAACAAAAGGTGAGTGACCATCCAAAAAGCAGAGCTGTTTGCTTGCATGTGCTTCAGGAAAACATGAGGGCAGAGGGCAAGTGGAACAATGAAAGTCTCTGCTGGGTGGGGGCTGGAGGGTGATTGTTGAGTTTCCTGGTAAAATCTGTGTAAAGGAGAGCTCTGAGCGTTCCTGTACAGAGCGTACACAGAGGAAGGGCAGCTCCACTGTAGGACAGTTCAGAGATTGCAAGGATCTGCTCTGTGAACTCAGAAATGTCCAAATCTCATGCCTGGCCAAGCAAAGGCAGAGGGTGAGAGGCTGGAGGCTGTGCCTCTGCCGGGGAAGATGAGCAACACGAGTGTTCCAGTGAGCCGTGTTCTCCATCCAGCTGGCGCTGCAGGTTTCTGCTATCCTGCTGTAAAATCAACATCCTGCTCTGTGTTAGAGCTAATTTGAGATGGAAACTAACAGAGGAGGAAAACAAAAATGTGTAGAGCAAGAACTAGAACTGTCTGAGAGCACGGGGTACACAGGTTGATGGTGAGGCAATTTCTACTCCCCGTGAAGGAACTTTGGACTTTACAAAGCATCTGGGAACACCTTGTCTCTTGTGTTTAGCTGTTGTTGGCTTTTTGGCTTTCCTTCAACAATAACAACAAAAGATTTGTTTAGAGGGAAAAGATTTCCGCTTTATTCAGAAGTCCTGAGCAGGAATTCGGGTGGATTTAGTTTGGGTTCTCACACTGGAGCCCCTCTCCCTCTGAGGATGGACAGGGCTAACAAGGACTTGAGGTGATGCCACGTTGACTGCTTTGTCAGACCTGCAGCTTTTGTCCCCTCCTTGCAGCATGATAGCTATTATTGCTCGGGTCCTGCTGCTCTCCTGGCTGCTCCAGGGTGGCACAAGAGGTCATTGTGTTCCCACCAGCACTTGCCAAAGCCCCTCACTGCCAGAGGCAAGTTTTGAGAGCTTTTCAGGTTGGTGCTTTGCAGTCCAGGCCAGGAACAGCCCTTGGGCAACAGCCACTGAGCAAAGCTTTCAGGCTTTCATCAGTGGGCAGCTATTGCTGGTTATTCCAACTGCTCCATTCCTTCCCCTGGCTGTGCTGTCCAGGCTTGATTGGTAAGAGTGGAGGTATGTCCTAATTATGTAGCAGCTTAAAATAAAACCTCAGAGTAAGGCAGCTGCCTGTTCTTGATGCAGATCTCTTCCCCTGAACTCCTGAAGACAGGAGAGGTTGCAGGAAGATTTTTATGGATCCAGAGCAGAGTCTCATCTTTTGATGTAAAGTTGGAAAGATCAAAGCTGTGACTTCATGGTTTGCACTCCATGGAAAGTGTTGGTAACAAGCCTGGAGCTCTTCCCACTGTTACAGAGGGAGAAATCCAAGGATACAGTTGAGTTTTTCCTCATCTTCCCTGACTTTCCCATTCTTTAAATGCAGTCACCACTGTGGCTGATGGTGGGGGGAGAAGATAAATTTAAGGAGTGGCAGAATTAAACTTAAGAGTTGAGGGAGAGACCAAAGCCGTACTTGGGGTGTTGGGAGAATTTTCCCACCTCTGGGTCAGAAGAGTCCTGGAGCATCAAAGGCAGCAGCTCAATCCCAAGACAGGGAACAGGCTGAAGCATGGCTTTGAACTGCTCCTTGGCTCTCAGTCTGAGGGTCTGGCCTTCTGGATGAGTTCTGGAGCAGTCTTTGGTCAGGAGAGGAGGGCTTGGGTTCTTGTGGCTGTTGAAAGGGCGTTTCAGGGCAGCAGAAAGGCTGAATTTCAGGCACGTGGGTTTAATGGTGCCTTTCATCTGTGATAGCTGCCTTTGTTCCTCCGGCTGCCAGTTGTCCTGTGTCCAGCCAGCAGATGAATGTGGCTTTATCCACTGGCTTTGGTGGCCTTTGTGTGTGGTAGAGCAGCTCGCTGTCACATGCTGGAGCACTGGGAGAAGTTGGCCTCGTGTTTTGGGCAGAATATCAGAAGTGGTTTAAGCCAAATGCTCTCCCATCCACTTGGGTGTGCAGTCACATGCCTGAAGTAAGGGCACTCAGGCCCTGTAGCAGGGTGTGAAAATAAGGCAAAAGAGGAGGAATGTATGTGGAGTGACCAGGAGGAGGCTTCTCAGCTCCTGCCTCCTCCAGAGATGTGGGAAATGGATTTGTCTGACAAATAGAGACCTAATGGAGGGTGAAAAGACTTGAGTTTTGACCTGTTTGGCTTCTCAGGAGTCACACCCAGGTGTTGTCAGCAGTGACCAGCTGCAGGTAGGACTGACTTGGTGCCTTCTGGTAGTTATTACAAACTGATACTTGTTGAGGTTATTCTGTGCTGCTTCCATGGGAGGTCCAGCTTGAAGTCCCCACTTTGCCCTTCCTCCTGTAAGAGATTTTCTGTGTGGTTATACTGGTTCAGCCAGCACAGTGTGACTGTGCTGCTAACCAGAGAGCTGGAATGAGCCAGCAATAAAGTCAGAACACGCTGCAGAGAGATTGAAAGAAACTTTTCTGAGAGCCAGAATATGGCTGCTGAAACAGCAGGGTGGACATGGCTGTGGGGGTTCTGTGGGGACACTTGGTTATTGCAGGCAGAGGTTTGGGGACAGCTCTTGGTTTGCTGTGAGATGCAGGACAATACAAACCCACAGCCTCCATGTCCTCACGTGGTGTTACTGTGGACAGAGGACAGACTTCTGCCCCACAGGGCCCAAGCCTGCGTTTCTGCTGTCTTGGTGCTGTGCAGAATCACATTAATGATCTCTCTAAGCAGGGCAGTGTCTCATTGCCCTTTCTGAAGAGGGGAGTACAAAAAAGCACAAATTCAGGTGGATAAACCCTGCCTGGAGTGACTGAGCTGGGTGAGGTTACCACAGGAGTGTGCCATCCTCAGCTGGGCTCAGCTGGCTGTGGAGTGGGCCTGTGTTTCAGTTCTGTTGTAGGTGAAGGATATTTTTGCACCCCTCAAGGCCAGCTTCTTCCTCTGGCCTTCTGTTTCACAGAAGGGAGATTGTCCTGCTCCTCACTTGACAAATTCTGGCATGATGTAACACAGGCAGCCTTTTCCACGTGCAGATCAGAGGCTGCTGTATGCTCTCACTAATTTTAAGGTTGGGGAGCTTGAGCAGGCAGCAGCTGCAGGAACAGCTTCATTCTCCTAATCCAGGGCTGTGAGACAAATCCTGCTGTTGATATAGAGGGAAAGAAATCCAGTGGAGGCAGGGTGGTTACAGCTTAGTGTGGAGTGTTTAGGGAGGTGCTTCATATCTGGAGTCCTCAGGCTGCTGGCAGGGAGGCTCTAATTGGAATTCTCCCTGGGATGCAGACAGTCTGTACCCAGGAAGGGCTCCTGATCCCAGGAAGGGTTGGGAACAGCCTCTCCTATGGGTGAGACCTGCATCAGGCAGAGGCTGAAAAAGGCAGGATCTGTCAAATGATCTGTGTTGGGGGGTAAAATCAGTGAAGGGAGTGAAATCCGTGAAGGGAGCTGGGCAGAAGTCCCTGTGCTAGGGACCCTTTCTGAGGGTAACTCACATCAAACTGGAGGAGGAGGGTGATTCTTTCAGATCCCCTGAAAGGAGAAGCCTGGAGAGCCCTGCATGTTCCTGCTCTGTGCACCTCAGTGACAAAAAGACTGAGATGCCTTTCTACATTAGTTCTGTCTGCAGCTTTCAGGGCAGGCTCTGAAATGTCTCCTTCAAGATGTTTCTCACAATTTCTGAGCAAGTGCTGTTGCCCTCGCTCCCTTCCTTCCCTGGCAGCTGCCCTGTGTTTCAGAGTCCCTCTTAGCTCTCAGATGAGTGGGTGGCTGGGATTCCTGTCCAACAGGAACCCTTTTGTGAGGTGCTGGAGCTGGATTTGGAGCACTTTGTTCTGGCTGGACTCAAGTGTTACAGCACGTGGCACAAACTTTGGCCAGCCGCCTCTCTGCCTGCAGCAGAAATGTCAGTAAAGGTTCAGCTGGGGCATGGAAGAAATGGTTTCCAAGGAAGTGGAGAGCTTGGGAAGAAAAACTGCAGAAGTTTTTCTTTCCCCACAGGTTTATGTGACTGCCCCATCACTGCTGTCTTGCTCGCCTCTCTGTGGCTTTGCATTAGCACCAGTCTGTCCTGTGAATGCAGCACATCTGATCTCCTCTGAGGTTTGTCCTCTGAGGTTTCTCTCCAGCACTGGAGCTTCAGAGCTTTATGCAAAGTCACAGAGTTTAGTCTGGCCTTGTAATCTGGGGTGCTGCTGCTGGTCCCTCTCAGCCAGCACTGGGACCTGCCTCCCCCTTGGCAGCTCCAGTCACAGAACTGGTGGTTTATGTGCCTGTGCAAGAGAGTCAACAACTACTTCACTGTCCTGGAATCTGTAACTCATAGGATCCAGGATGAGATAATCCCTCACATCACTTGATCCCAGTGAGGGCTGTGGCTGCTCCTGGCCTTCCTGTGAGAGGGACTTATCAGGCACGGGGTACCTGGGACCCCCACACAAAGGCAAATGACTAATTCAGCCCTTTCCTGCCCAGTTCTGGTGAGGACAGACCACAAATCCCAGAGGGTATTGGTGTTGGAAAAAAATCCCCTGGTCAGGCTTGGTGCTGGAAAGGTGCTGGGAGCTGATCTGGGCTCTCTGCTGCTGCTAACAGGCTACTTTTAGTGGAACTCACTGTTTTGCTCACAGAAAGGAGGGTTCCTTTGCCTTGGCTTCCCAGGGCTGCTGTCTGCAAAGCAAGTGATTTCCTCTTCAGATCCAAACATCCTCCCTGCACTTCAGAGCCTCATTATCGGAGTGTTTCGCTGTATTGTTCCTTTGCAGTATCAATTTTTAGTTCTCAGGCTGAAGAGTTTCTTCAGCACTAAATGGAAGCAGTTCAAATTCACAAGCAATGCTGAGAGGGTGAAGGAATCCTAGGAAACCAAAGTTAGACTTGTTAGCTTGACAAAGTTTTGCTTCTGCAGTTAAACCGCTCGTTCAGCTGTGACAAAGGTGAGTGCATGTTTGTGTGTGTGTGTGTGTGTGTGTGTGCGTGTGCACGCTCAGCACTTGGGATCAGTCAATTCTTCATGGTTTATGCAGGACCCTGGTACCTGATATTAAGGTTGCTGGGGCAGGAGGAGCTGGGAATAAGTGTCACATTTCTGGTGCAGCCAGTACTCCACCAGCTCTGACCACTCTGTGCTCACTTCATTGCAAAAGACACTTCTTGCTCAAACTTTTTTCCTTGCATAAACTGTTTATTTCTCTCCCCTGAGCAGGGAGGAGAGGTTAAACTCGGAAGCCACTAGGGAGGGAAGCAGTGGGTTTTTTTGGGAGCGGATTTTGGAACTCGCAGGTCGATTGCAGTCCAGGCGTTTTCCCACCCTGCAGCCCGTGCCAAGAGCCGGGCGCGCGGCTCTAAATAACGCTTTGGCCTTTATGGAAACGGATCAGATGTTCCAGGAGCCTCCGTCCCTGCTGCTCCCACCTCACTTGCTCTCTCTGCAGGATATAGTTAGCACTTCTCTTGGCCTTATATAGCAAGGCCTGATAGTTAGTGTTAACAGGAATAAAAAACACGGAGAGCTGCCAGATTGCGTAAATCGGGCCAGTGTTTGGAATTTCATAAATGCCATGACTTTGGGTACAAGTCGAGCACGCGGAACAATACGGAACTGTTCCCTCTTTAGATCTCTCCCTCCCTTGATGAGGGAGAGCAGGGAGAGAGCTGGAATTTTCCTGCTGCTTCTTCCATGTTTTTAAATTCCCCCTCCTCTCTGCTTTCATCCCCTTGAAGACCACAGGAGGAGCAGCGGCGGCCGCAGCCAGGACTCTGCCGAGAGCCAGGACATCCAGGTGCCAGAGCAGTTTTCAGGCTTGCTCCACGGCTCTTCTCCAATCTGTGAAATAAGCGAGGACCCTTTCAGGCTCGCTTCCTCCGAGGAGAAGGGGGACACGGAAGCCACGAGCCACCCCGCTGCTATGCAGCTGGAGGATGCTGAGCTAACCTCGTCGGGACCAGCACGGAGCAGCTCCCCGGACCCCACGCAGACGGTGGTGTACGCCACGGTGCAGCACGTCAGCCGGGCGGATCCCGCAGCCGCCGTCACGCCCCACGTGCAGCAGCACCCCGGCGGTGCTGAGCCAGAGGGGGACAGAGCTGTGGGCAGAGCCCACCCGGGCAGCAAGCCCAAAGCCGAGCTCAAACTCAGCCGCAGCTTGTCCAAGTCGGACTCTGACCTGCTGACCTGCTCCCCGACGGAGGACGATGCCATGGGGAGCCGCAGCGAATCGCTCTCCAACTGCAGCACCGGGAAGAAGCGGCTGGAGAAGTCCCCATCCTTCGCTTCGGAGTGGGATGAGGTAAGGCTGAGCTTGCTAAAGAGCCTCTGTGCCAGGAATGACTGTGCAGCAGGAGTTCCCCTGTGCCATGCTGCCCTCAGGGGTCCTGGGTGGGTTCCATTGCTTCCGCTAACTCTCGCAAGGCATTCACAGGCATATGCTCGCTTGGGAGTCTGCAAGGTGTTAAATGCCAAAAGATAAAGTTCATTGGAGTGGGGGAGTAGCAGAATTGCAAGCAGCTTCAAAGTTTTTTTCTCAAATACAGGGCTTGGTTTCTTTGAGGCAAGCTGGATACGTTTCCACATCCCCAAAATGAGAAAGACTTGATAATGCCCTTCACCAACCTTTCTCCTGATTTCCTCCTTCTAGTTCTTCCCTGTTGACTATCCCAATGTCTTCGAAGTGTTGTGTTGCTGGGTCCCTGCTGCTGGGGAGTGTGAGCAGTGCCCAGGGGTTTGTGGGGATGGAAGGAAGACAGTAATTAGGCTGGTTTGTGTATTTGATAGCTCCTGCTCTCCTCCTCACACGCTCATTTCAGTGGCTGGTTAGCAGTCACTTTATTATCATAGCGGACGCCCACGGACAGTTAAATATTTCATGCTCAGAAAGTTGGCCCTGGAGAGCCACTGGAGCAAGATTAAGTGTCCCTCTGAAATTGAGCACCGCAGCATTACCGAAACATTCTTTGGGGATGATTCTGTGCTGGGAGAAGTGGGGCTGCAGAAGAGATAAGCTCGGATGAACCACTCTTTGTACTCTGAAAAGGAACTGAAAGCCCTGGCGTGGTGCTGGGGGTGTGGAGCCGCGTGTGCCGGGCGTGGAAGCCCGGGGGAGGGTTGTGCCCCTGCACTGGCTGACGCTCAGCTGCCTCTCCAACCCTGACTCGGAGAGAAAATTATCATCTGGGGAAGAGGGAGGTATTTAGAGATGCTAAAAGCAACGTGAGAATCCATCCCTCAGTCCGTTCTCTCCCTCCCCCTCACTCCCTGCCGGGTCTCAGGGTTGCCAAATAGATATTTTCCTCTGCAGCTGCTTGGGCTGGAGAGGCTTTGCTGTTAATTGCCCAGGTCAGTTGTACCATGGCTTAGGGAAAGGCTCTGCAGCAGAAGGTTCTTTGGAAGGGCTGGATAATTCCCTGTGCTTTTATTTGAGCTGTTTGCAGCAGACACTGAAAGGGCAGAAGCCTTTGGCACGACTGCATTGGTAGCAGAGGTCAAGTGCTGAGCTGCCTGCACTGCCTCTGCTTCCTCTGCTCAGATGAACCCTCAGAGCTGCTTCCTCCTGCCTGTAAACAAATCCCTCATTTCCCCTGAGACAGCCGGACAAGCCCCAGGAGAGGAATCTGCTTTTCCTTCCTCTCATGTTTAGGTGAGGAAATCAGAGAAAGAATGTGAAAAATTCACATCTGTCTGCAGTGAGGCAGGTCTCACTTTTAAAAAAGTCTGGCTGGTCAGTGAGATTTAAACATAAATGTAATTCTGTGGTTGTGTGTCAAATTAGTTCCCTGGATGGGATAATGCAGCTGCTCAGAATTGGATGCAACTTGCAGCCTCTGCATTTACCAGGGCAATATAAACCTTGTTGAGCCACCCCTGTTAGCAATGGTTTGGCTTTCCCTCTGTGCTGAGGGGAAACAATGGCAGATTTATATTATTCTGTTAATTTTAATGGCCTTTATGCAGGTGACTGAGGAGGGGAGTGATCCATGTGCAGCTCTCTGTGGCTCCCAGCTGTGCCCAGCAAGATGAGGACTCTGCCTGCTGGCCTGGCCAGCAGTAGGTGTGTCTGTGCAGGGCACAGGGGCTTGGGGAGGGATCTGTGGTGTCCCTGGACAGATGGGATCTGCAGCAGAACCTGAGCTGACCCTGCTCTGGGCTGTGGTGGCTGACTGGGGACAGCAGAAAATCTGCTGCTTGTGAGCAAAAGGTCACGTCCTTGCCCTGGCCGAGCGCTGCCAATGCCCTTTGTTGGAAGTGGAAGGTACTGCTGGCTTTGCCAGAAGGGTGGGATGGGGAAGGAATTATTCACTTGGCAAAACTCATCCCTGTTCCCAGTTGCAGCTCCCCTGCTCCAAGGAGCTGGCCCAGAGTGTTGCTTTGTGCTCTGTGCTGTCCAGGAGCCCGTTCAGCCCCTGTCCCAGCTGCTCCTGACCCCCTGCTCCCTGCTGGGACTGGGAGTGCACACGTGCTGCCCCTGCAAGGCAGAGAAACTCTCACACCCATGCAGGTATTGCCCATGGGGGTGAGGAGTGAAAATGCTCAGTCCTGCTCTGAAAGCAGGGTGGGGGCAAGGAGGCATGGGAGGGGATGCAACTCTCAGTCAGCATAAATATTTGAATCCTTCCAAACCTGTCTGTGGGCTGAAGCGATGGGTTTGGTTTTCATCATTGGCTCATGAGTATTGAGCAGTCAGGGATGAGTGGGGCAGCAGCAGCTCACAGGGGGCTTGGTACAGAACAATCTGTGTTTGCATCTCTGAGGGAGGGGGGCTGTGCCCCCAGCCCCACTGCCAGCCCCCTTTTCAGGGCAGATTAACCTGCTTCTGCTCTGCCTTCCTGCTCTCTAGAGCAGCTCCAGACCTGCCCTTCAGCCTGGTTCATGCTCCAGGCTCTGAGCAGGGATGTCTGCAGTCAAGGCCTGGGGCTGCTCTTCTGCTCTTTAGGTGCTGGTAAGAAAAACGATCTGTTAAATGATCAGAGGCAAAGAACAAGGAAGGCTGCTGGGAATTAACCTCAGACCTGGCTCCTGACGTCCTCCACTTCCAGCTGCCTGCTGTCAAGTCATCTGTTCCAATGCTGAATTTGAATTTTGGAGGTTCCAGTACCCATCTCACAAAATGAGGTTGTAGTTCTGTGTTCTGACCTAAGTCCTCCTAGGAAGAGATTAAACATCCTTCAAAGAAATTTAGGGAACTGAATAAAACATGCACATCACTTGAGGTTTTTTAGAAAAAGGAGGTGCACAGTCCACCACTTTTTTTTTTTTTTTTTTTTTTTTTTCTCCTAAGTGAATAAGTTGGAGAACTAATGAATATTTTGTAGCTAATTATGGCACTGGACATTCATCTCTGATGACTAACTGCAGTGGTGCTCCATGTCTCCTGTGAAAGGAATGTTTTGCATCTGCTGTAATCACGGATGATGTGGTGTTTCACCAGTTCCTGACCCGTTTTGGGGCTGTTGATGTCCCCTAAGGATGGATGCCAGGAGCAGATGGCACATCTGAGGCTTGAGGCTGGGAAGGAACTTGATGGAGGTTGTGGCTGCTGTGGGTGGGTGCCTTTAAACCTTGTCTGGACTATTGGGTGCTGCAGTACCCTGTGGAATCAGTGTCTTAATTACAGGCTCACTGTGGAGGATTAACAACATTTGCATTGAAATGTGAAACTTTCTGGAAAGCTTTTGATGCAAAACCTGCCACTGCTTTAAAACACCCAGGAGTTGAAATTCAGAGCTGCCAGCCAGCACCCTTGAAAGAAAATGCAAATATTCCCCTTGTTACTCAGGAAGAGCTGCTGGTTTTGTGCCTGGCGAAATTGCATGGTGTAAAAAAGCTCAGGCATCAGCCTCTGCCTCCCAAAATGTTTCATTTATTTTCTTGGTTCAGGTATTCAAATCTCAGCTTGCCCTGGGTTTGGACCAGGCAGGGTGGTTTGAATTGTCCCTGGGTGTCCCTTGCCCTCAGCTCACATTCCAGTTCCCCCTTTGCCTGAAATAGTTGTAATTCACTTTTGTCTAGGGCAGAAGCAGTAGTGGGGTCACTATTTTTGGTCTTGGTTCTGCTAAACAAGCATGGCCAGCAGGGTCTTAATCAGCTTAATTATTGGGCTGATTATTCTATTGTCTCCAGATCCCAATGTTTCCTCCTGGTTTTCCTGTGCTAAGGTCAGGAAATCTTACATCATCCCTCATGTCCAATCTCTTCTCTTTGCCCCCAGTGGTGAGATTTCCTCCAGCCTGATGAACTTTTTGAAGTGAAATCTTTTGTGTTTCCACCATTTTTAAATCTGCTGCGAAGGCCAAACCTGCTGGAATTGTGTGCCAACGTGGAACTAAGCCAATCCAAGCCAGTGTAAGACAATTTACTGGTTTGACAGGAAAAGTGTGTGCTGAAAGGCCAATGTAAAGAGCAGGCATGCTTTGTTCCAGCAGCAAGGGTTGGACACAACAGGGGTGATGTTTACCAGGACAGCAGCTCCATCCACCCCTGTGTGTGTTTCTGGGAGCTTCTCAAGTGTGTGAACTCAATATTTGTGAATCAGAAGCTTTTGATTCTTGTGTGAATGATGGGTGCTCTGACGGATGTTTTGGTTATGTAACAACCTTGTGATTGCTGGCGTTTCGGGGACATTTTTTGTTTTTCAGGAACAGAAATGTCCAGCCACAGTGTCCTTACTAAATCCAGTCCTTCATTATGTTCTCTTCCGCTTTACGTCGCATCTTCCAGCACTTCTGAAGCTTTTCTTTTAAAAAAAGTCTTTAAATCTCTCCAGCCTGGAGCAGCTTCACTGCTCTGTCCCACAGGCCAGAGCCAGCCTTGCTTGAGAGCCTCATGTTGCTTTGGGGTTTGTGCTGGGATGCAGGAATATGGAAAGACATTGATTCAAGGCTTTCTGGGGGGTTTGCCTTTTTTATTGTGACTCAGAGTGGCCTTTGTCCAGTTGTTTCCCTGCTGTGGGCAGATGTGTTGCTACATTTGGCCATTGTCTTTATCATGTCAGTGTTGGATTTTACTGTTTGTCAAAACAATATTGATATTTGCAGGGCTGTGATACTGCTGATCCATCACACACTGTTGTGAAATTCAAGTTTATATACCATGAGTTCCTTTTGGTACGTGTTTGGATTTGTAACTTTGGGATTTGTACAAAAACACAGGCTGGAGAGTGGCGTGAAGCAACAGGCCCTGGTCCCCATCCAAATGAATTTCTCAGAGACCATATTAAGCCAGAAAATGTGTTTGCCTTTATCACTGGTGAACAGTTGCAGAATGATTTGAAATAAATTCAGCAAGTCTCTGTGCTGTGGAAGGCTGCTGGGGGAGGATGGAGCACAGCAACTCTGGGTTCAGTGCTCAAATGTGCCGTGAACAACTGGCTGGAGCAGTTTAGCTTTGAATTAATAAATGGAGCATTATGTTTTCCAGGCCTCTGGTGTTTGTTATGCTGAGTTCATACAGGCTGGTGTCTTTTGGAAACATGGAATATATTGAGCAGTGAAATATGAGCCATGTGCTCCATGGGATGGCAATGGGAAAACAGAAGCTGAAGCATCATAAACTGAACCAGAGGTGGTTTATGGGCTGTCAGCAACCTAGAAATGAGATTCATGGCCCAAATCCAAATTTTGCAGATCTGTACCTGTATTAAGGAGTCAGCAGGTATCATCCCAGATCCCACTCTTGCTCCATCCCTTTCAGACATGCTGGTGGATGCTGCAATCCTGCCATTCTTCTGCTCCAGGATATATCCCAGCTGAGTCTGAGCAGCCCCTCTTCCTCCTTCAGTGGTGCAGTATCAGTCAGTGATGTGAAGTTTGCTGTGGTATTGGTACAGAATGGAAATGTCAGTGATTCTGTGCTGCCACAGCATCATCTGTCAACCTCACGTGCCCATAGTTCTCCCCTGGAGTTTAGAGCTGACCTGCTGGGCTGTGAGGGGGGTGCTCACATCATCACTGGGGGGTTTGCTGTGCTCAGAGGGGTTTGAAACTGTAGAAGCAGCTTGTTTGGGGGTTGATTTTTTATTTATTTATTTTTTATTATTTGAAACCAAATCTGCCCCATCCCCCAGCTGTTAAAGCTTGGAAATAATGAAGTCTTAACTCTTGACACTCTCCTGGAATTGCAGAAATTTAAAAGACTGATAACCTTTCCACCCAACTTTGTAAGTAGCTTTTGAGACTGAAATCTGCTGCTGGAGCTGCTCTTGTCTGCTGAGCCTGAGCCCCAGGCAGGTTTGTACAGTAGGTTATGAACCCTCAGTAATAAGGATTTATAATGGGAATCCTGCTATATTCTTAATTATACTCCTGCTGCAGGGTGTCATTATAGTGCACTAATGCCCTCCATATGGCAAATAGTGTGTGCTTGGTTCTGTGTGGTTTTATTTAATTACAGACCTTTATTTGAGTAACTTCGCTGCCCAGAGTCTGAGCCTGTGCAGGTGCACTGCAGATCCTCTTCTGGTGCTCAGGAATCACTGGTGATTTTTAAGCTGCCAGTTTGGGAGGGGGTCACAGAGGAAGCAGAAGACATTGACCCACACAGGGCAGAGTTGCACAGGGCAACTGTGGCTGTGGCTGCCCCACCCCTGGAAGTGTCCCAGGCCAGGCTGGACAGGGCTTGGAGCACCCTGGGATAGTGAAAGGTGTCCCTGCCCATGGCAGTGAGTGGGACTGGATGAGCTTTAAGGTCCCTTCCAACCCAAAGTGTTTGAGGATTCTGTGATTTCAGTTCTCTCAGGGTGACCTTGCTGTATCCTTGGCAGTCTCTGGTGCTGCGTGCAGAGACTGAGAACAAACTTCTGCATTTGCATTGGTGGTGACTGTAAGGTGAGGTTTTATGAAGCCCCTTTCAGAAAGCTCCAGGAGCAGCAAGGTGCCTCCAAGACTGGGTGAGTGTCACCCTGACAGAGTGATGGTCAGTCTGGTGCTGTCCAGATGAGGCTCCTGCCCTGTGTGTGGGCAGACAGCCCATGTTGTGTGGAGCTCTTTATTCTGGGGACAAAAGCACTGGGGGTGGTTTAATGCCCTCAGTCTCTCTCAATGGAATCATTGGCTTCAAACTCCAGCAGTGGCTGGGGAAGAAAAGCTGGAGAGATCAGTATGGACACCACGGCTTGGCATCCATCAGGGCAGGGTGTGGAGTGGGGCTGGCAGTGGAGCAGAGCCTCTGCAGGGCACTGTGTGCCCTTGGGGACAGGGGGGTCACTGCCCTCTCCACTGTCCACCCCTGTGTCCCTGCTGCTCCTGCAGGCTGGGATCAGAAAAGAGAAAATATCCTGTATCCTGCCCATGTAAGGAGCCACTGGCTGCTCCTGCCATGAGCACTGTGAGTGGGGAATCCCTGTGCAGGACTGGTGTGGAAATGCCTCCTGTCCTGCAGCAGGACAGACCTCAGCATGCCCTGAGGCTGGCTTGGCCTCGCTGGCCTTGTCCAAATAAATGCCTCTTCCTCTGTTAGCAGAACTGCTCAGGATGGTTTGTTTTTGAGTCAGGCTCTGTTTTGGAGTCACTGGCCAGTTGCTATGTTCCCTGCCTGCCTGGAAGAGCTCGCCCCAGCCCGATCTGGACTCTCAGCCACACCCAGCTCCTTTTTTTGGGACGTTTGTGTCTTTCACCAAATGTAGGCAAACATGAAAATAAATCCAAGAGCCCCAATCCTAGTAAGTGCTCCACAGCTCCTTCCATTCCTGCTATGGGGTTAATGAGGGACACTCTCCTGTCCTTGCAGCCTTTCCTTCTCCCAGAGTACTTCAGCTGTGCAGGAGTTTCTCCTTCCCTGCTGGGGTTTGAGGGGTCCCTGGCTCACCCTCACTGTCACATGGAGCCAGCTGCCCCTCTGCATTAGGGATAACAGATATGGTTGTATTCATTTAGAAGGCGGAAGCATTTTATGGCTTTATTTCTGTGGCTGTAAAACAAATAAACCATAAAATCCCCACCCCAAACCGACCCCACAGCACAACCAGAGATGGGCACTTGGTGCTTCAGTGGAAAAATACAGGTTAAGCCAAAACAAATCAGAACTGTGTGTTCAGGCTACAACTAAGTCTGAGCTGCAGCACTATATTTAAACATGGTATTTTTGTATTTTAATAATTAACCAGTGGGAAAGAACAGCCTAAAAAACTGTAGCATGGGCTATTTTCAAGGTATCTTCTCTTCAGCCCCATGTCCATGCTGGAGTGCAGCTGAGGAAAGGGTAGAGGATAGGGATGCTCTAAAGCAGTGGTTCCCTCTCCACGTTTGTCCTTCCCCTCATACTTCTCTTTGCAGCCTCCTAACAGTTAAATCAAGCTGGTCAGCCATAAACCCATGTTTGAAGTGGTGTGTGAGTCTGTTTGAGGTGTTTGCTTCTCGTGGAGAGCCAAGGGCAGGGCAGGATTTCCCTCTGCAGTAATGGTAATAGCTGGGACTGTGCCTAACTGTGAGCAGCACTTGGCAAAGGAGGGCTGAGAAAGGTAATCCTCTGCCACGTGATTGTTTAATTTCCATTCAGTTTTATATAGCACAAGGCAATTCCCTGCTTTTGAGGAAAAGGTCGTGGGTGTTTCAGTGCTTCAGAGGCACCTGCAAGTCCTCAAGGCAGTGCTGGGACTGCAGAGCTGGCAGTGCTGGGGGCTGAGCCTGGACAGCATCAAATCTCTCTCAGATTAGGAGAGGGCAGCACGATGGAAACAAAGGAACTTGGCCTCAGAGTTAATTTGCAATTTGAATCCAGCTAGACATTCCCAGACAAGGTACAAGAGCAGCTCCAGCTCAGAGATGTACCTTGTCCTGGAACTGATGGACACCAATCTGCAAAGTTTAATGTCCTTAAACTCCTGGAGCTTCTAATTGTTTTCCCAGGCTGATTTTCAAATCTCCCGATAAATGGGTGTTAATTGTATTTCAAGCCCAGCAGAGGTGCTCATCCTCATGGTTTTCAAAGGACCTACATCCTTAAAAGCTGTGTTAGAGCTCACAGCACTGCCTGGTCCCTGGTGAGATTTAACCCTGCAAGTGCAGTGCCTGCTGCTCCCTGCAGGAGGAGAGGCTTCCTGGAGATCTGCCTTGGCAGGAGCCTTGTAAGAGCTTTTTTTGTTTCACCAAAACCCCTCTCTGGTGGAGCTCAGCTCCACACTGCCCCTGAGGGTGCATGGCTGTCAGATCCAGCCTCTTGCAGCATCCCCAGGAGCTCCTCACAGCAGTGGGGACTCGTGCAGCTGCACCAAACACAGCAGCACACTGAGAGCCAGGCAGGGCAGAGGCAGCCAGGGGTGAAGTCCAGGGCAACTTGGACTCCTTCCCCAAGTATGTCCTTAAATGACCAGGAGAAAAAAAGTTGAGTAAGAGTTGAGGTTTATTCCCCCACTCTGTGGCCAGTCACTTTGCATTCAGTAGCAGCCACTCAGAAGTGCCTCACAGGGGTGTTTACTTGGGAGATTTCCTTTTGGGAGTCTTACTGGAGGCATTTTTTTCTTTTTTTCTTTTTATTTTATTTTATTTTCTGCTCAGTTGTAGACTGAAGACTGGGGTAGGCAATCAACCCTGAGCCTCTCAAGTGTGTTCTCTTTGGGAAACAGTGGAGTTCAGTGCTGAGTATTGAAGGGTCTGAACTGACCAGCTGAGCTGCAGTTTGTCAAGTCTTTCCTCTTACAAATTAACCTGGGAATTGTCAGTTCTCTCTCTGCACCACTGCATTTGAAGCCTCAGTTTGCTAATTCTGCTCAAGAATTGCTTGAAAAGTTTCTCTTCTCATTTAAGGAAGACTCCTGAAAGTTCACTGGGAATTGCAACCTGCATTAATTTATTCTTTTGTGTGTGTGGCAAATGCAGCCATTTTTATCCAGCTCTTAAGAGGACTCAGACCCATTCCAGCAGAGTTTGTACCTTTTTTCCTCACTGCCTGAGGTTTGTCTGGAGCTGTAGAGAGGTGAGATGGAGCTGATGGAGCTGACTCCTGCTCCCTCTCCTGGGTCCTTTTTTGCCCTGTGATGCTGTTATCCCACACAATCTGTTTTCAAACCCTTTGGAAGCACCTGCTCCGTGCATAGCATTGGGAAATGTAGTGGTTTAAAAAATAAATCAAGCCAAAACAAAAATGCCCAACAAACCAGAGTGTAGGGAAGCTGAGCTCCCAGTCTGCTTGCTGGGAAGGAGGGGGTGACAGCATTGCTGCAGCTTCACTGCTGGTGTAGGGGGCTGTGTGCTCCTACAGGGTGAGGGAGGAGTTTGGGGCTCTTTTCTCACCCCCAGGCTCTGCTCCTGAGGGATTTTGTTGAAGCTTTTTATTTCCAGGCTCTGGAAAGTTGTGGAAGGGAAAGCTCTGCAGAGCCTCAAGCTCTCCATATCCCTTGTGAGCCATCCATCCCAACAACTGACCCAGGCAAGGTGTTCAGGGTGCCTCTTCTAGTCCAGAGATACCTTAACATCCTTTCCTGGATTTCTTCAGCTGTCATGTGGGAGGTGAAATCCTGAGCTGCTTTTACCTTTTCCTGAAGCTTTATTAATAATGCAAAACATGATTTTTTTTTTTTAATTTCCAGATTGAAAAGATCATGAGTTCCATCGGCGAAGGCATTGACTTTTCCCAGGAGCAGCACAGGATCTCAGGTAGTGTAGCCAGCATGTGTCTGTCTGTCCTTGCTGTGATCTGCACACAAACAAGGTGCTGGCTCCTGTGTGTGGATGTTTCTATCTTGTTTTGGCTCTGGGAGGGAGAGGAATGCTCTGGCACAGGAGGAGCAGACCTGGGTTCCCTTATGATGCTCAATGCTGCTGCCAGCAATTTTAATTCTACACTCCTTGGGAAGATTCCTTTAATTTTGCAGAATGCAGCTGCAGGATTTTCCTCCCAGCTCTTTCTGTGAGGGCAGCAGCTGTGCTGAGCAGGGCTGGATGGTGCCAGTGGTGGGTCAGTGTGGGTGCCATGGTGGCCATGCCCTTTGCATGTGGCTGATCTGCCAGGTGCCTCGGGGAGGGTGATCTGGGCATTTCTAAGTGCACCTGCAGGTACCCACTGAACAAGGCTCTTGGACAACCCTTAAAATGTGAATTCCCTTCTGTGCCTTTGAGTCGTGAGCAGAAGCTGAGCTCAAGCTTGCTGGAGAGCTGCCAGCACGGGGGATTCTGTCCTTTTAAATCCTTCACCTCCAGGCTGCTGCAGCAGAGCAGCTCTGACTCTGGATGGGCAGCAGCTCCTCCTGATGAGATGCTAATAGAGATCCGCACACGCAGCTCACACGGGCTGTGACAGAGCTCACCTCATACCCATTTGTCACTCAGGTTTTTGCTTAGGTGAGGAGGAACCCACTGTTCCCAGTGGGAGTTCAGCCTGATTCAGGCTCTGCATTCCAGGATCAGATGGCTTTGCAGAGGAGTTGAAGCTCTGTGTGGGTTTGCTCCCTGCTCTGACAGCCCTTCCCACACCGGTTCAGGCTGTGATGGATCAATAGCACCAGGGAAAGGTCTGACATGGAGGAGAGAGGCAGAGGCAGGGCTCCTGCAGAGCTGCAGCTGTGCAGGGAGTGCTCAGCAAGGTGGACACCCTGCAGCAGCCCTGCTGCACAGGAGCTGCCCTGTCCCAGAGCCAGGGGTTTTCCCATGGGCTGTGCTCTGTCACACTCAGTTTGGGATCCCTCCTGTGCTGCCTCTCTGTGCTGTGGGACTTGAGAAGAGCCTTGCAGGAGGCAGCAGAGCTTTGGGAATGCCCTCAGCATTCCAGCCTCTGCCCACTGATTTCCCCTCTGCCAGCTGCAGGCCTCTCAAAGGCAGGATTCCCAGAATGTGGAGCATAAGGGGAAGGATGGAGCTGAGAAATAGGAGTTTGTTTCAGCCAGAATTGGTGATCAGGATCTTGCCAGGGGGCACAAGTACTGTGATTCTTCTGTTCTTGTATCATCCTTGTAACACACAAATATCAGATGTATTTGGGGCATCTTAGTTTTCAGTCTGGGATGTTTTAGGTGTCTGTTCTTCTCTTTTTAAAGGAACCCCTCCAAATACTTCCCTCTCTTCATTTTGTCATGACTTGAAAGGGTTTTGTGAGCAGAAAACCTGCACTTGGTATCACTGTAGGTTTCCCTGTTGAAAGCAGAAATGTATTTAGAGGTGCATGCAAGGCTGAATAGAGTAAATAATTTTAAAAATTAAATTCAGGAGTTCAGGAGAAGGAGCTGCTGTGGTTTCATTCCGTCTTCCAATACCCCGACAGCTCCCAGGAATGCTGTGGTAGGCAGCAAGCACTTCCTCACCTCTCTCTTGATAAATTAATTCTGAGCCAGCCACAAATCACTTGGATCTGTCGGAGCAAACCTGTGACATCATTTTTTAAAACCCCCAAGCCACGTTGTCCATCATCGAGTGAATATCGAGGAGTCAGTGATTTCCACTGGAGAGTTACGGAGCCGCTGCCTCCCTCCCGGCGGGTGGGAGCACTGGGAGGGGGGAGAGGATGAGGAGAAGGGAGGGACAGCGTGGGGCTCGCGGCTCAGACAAAGCCGCCGCCGCAGCCGGCGGAGCGCAGGGACCGCGGGGGAAAGGATGGAGGGGAGCATGGAGACCTGGAGAGCAGGAGCTGCTGGCACACAGTCCAGGCTTAGCTGCTCCCCCAGAGCATGGGCTGGCTCAGGGGAGGGAGGCAGAAGCCTTTTGTGATCTCACTGCGTGCGCTGGAAGGACCGGCCGGCGCTCCCGAATACCGGCACAGGAGCAACCCCCAGGAGCAGACAGCAGGAATTACCCCAGGAATCTGCAGGTGACACCGTGAGCTCTCTGTGTGTGCAGCCACTGCAGCACAGTGGGGAGGGATGGCTGCAAGGTGCCAAACTGCTTCAGCTGACCTGAAGGTTCAAAGGAAGCAAACGGGGGTCTCCTGATCATCCTTTTCTTTGCGTCCGTGCTGGAAACAGACGTGCCAGGGAGCCTGGAAATCTGCCTGTCTTGCATAGCAAATTCCCTGATGAAAAGGAGATCTCTGAACTTTTTTTTGGTCATACTTAAGGTCTTGAGCTTTACTAGAGGAGAGTAACAAGTCACTGGACTCATCCCAGGGATGAGGGAAGGGAGAGCTCATCTGCCAGGGCTTCCATAGGTGTTGGGAGAAATCTCCTTTATCCGAGGCTGAGGGGGAGGTGCCAGGGCATGGCTCGGACTTGAGCTGCTGCAGGAAGAGGAGAGAGTGTGCTTGCATTTGCTTTTTTCCTTTTGCTGTGGGCTTGGAAGCAGGGAACCGAAATGCCTCCTTCCTGCAGAGCTGCTCCCTGTCTGAGCGAGGGGCTCCATGCGACGGCTGCGCTCGGCTGAAGAAAGTGAAGGAAGGGCAAATCCAGGTGCGTGCCCAACACCTGGCAGGACCAGCAGTGTTGGGTGAGAGCCGTCCTGGCTGTGCTGTCACACGGTGCAGAGCTGGGGCTGGGCTCTCTGGGGCCGCAGTGCTGGAATGCCAAGAGGTCCGGGCAGCGTGCTGGAATGCCAAGTGATCGGATCGCTGGTAGAATGACAGAGCCAGGGCTGCCAGACATGAGCCTGGGGTCCCCATAACACAGCAACGGCGAGACGAAACCCCTGCCATGGTTTGCCTCTCTCAGGACTGCTGGGGAGGAAGAGCACAAGCCCTTCCTCTCCGCTGCTGCAGTCTGTGCTTCCTTTGTCTTGCGTGTCTTCCCGCGGACAGCCGCTCTGCCTGGGCTCCTGCTGCTTTCCCGAGCATCCACCGTGTCGGAGCTGGCTCGGCTGCATGAAGCTGTTTTCTCTCAGGCTGCTCCGTGCTCCCCGCTGAGCCGGGGCTGTGTCCAGAGGTGTTCAGATGAGAGGACTGGCACAGCTCCTCTCCTTTCCCTCGCACCTGCGACTGCCTGGGAATGCCTCGGGTGGAAGTTTGCTGTTCTCCTCCCGCCCCCTTCCGCTGAGCCGAGGAGTGGATCTGCATCCCCGTGGGGTTGGGCTTCATGTGCTTGCCTGGCGAGGAACTCGCGAGCCCTGACAGCAGTGCCTGTGATCTCAGCGCCCCAGCAGCGCCTCTGAATCTTTGCCCGGGCGAGGAGTTTCTTTTCTGAGTGTGAACTGCAGCACAGATTTGCACCCGGAGCCCGCCGAGGCAGCGCGAGCTCGTTGTCCATGCTCTGTGCACACAAGAGGAATTGTCTGCCCGCCGATTTGTTGTACTCTGAGCATAATTTTTTGAGTTTCTTTATGGTAATGACTATGATGTGGCAATGCCATCTGTCCTCCTCAGAGTGCCGCTGCTACCGCCTGAACGGTTTCTCCCTGTTCAAGCGGCTGCCGATTCCTCTCTCGTCAGGTTCGCGGATGCTGGAGCAGAGCGTCGGGGAGTGGCTGGAGTCCATCGGCCTGCAGCAGTACGAGAGCAAGCTGCTCCTGAACGGCTTCGACGATGTGCGCTTCCTGGTGAGTGCCCCAGGGACCTCTGGGGAATGGCTTGGCCAAAGCTTCCCGCGTTGCCGGTGTGGGCGCCGGGCAGAGCCGGCTTCTGCCGCCTGCCAGGATGGTGTTGGGGGGTGTAGGAGGTTGGGCAGAAGGAATAGGTGAGGGTTATGTTGGGTTTCTGCATTTAATTCGGGTGTTGTTGGTTTGATCGTTGAAATTTTGATAGAAAATTTTATTTTGTCCGCCTGCTAAATCGTTACTGTCCAATTTACTCCAAAAATGGGAACTGAAATTTGATGGAAGCCCTGAGCAGTTTGTGCTCTGGGCTGTGAAGGAGGCAGCAGACCTCTTGTTGGAACTGTACTTGCTCAGAGCATGCAGGCAGTATGTTAATGAGCTGTACCTAATTGCACTGACACTGTTGGCTCTGAAACCTAATGATGACGACATGGTAATGCTCAGGGTTGAGGGGTTTTAATCACCAGTGTCTAGAAACTTAAAGCAGCACGGTGTAAAAATCCAAGAATTCTTGTGGAATGATGGATGAACTGCCAGGAGGGAAAATCTTGGTGCTGCAGGAGAAGTGCTCCCTGCATGGCTTAAAGAAATACTTTTGAATGTGGACTCTTAAGTTTGGCAAGTAACAAAAAACTGATGTAAACCTTTGAAAAGTCATTTTGGCTAATGCAGCATCCTGCCTTGGAACAGGAGCGGTGACATCTCTGGTGCTGGGCACAGTGCAGAGAGGTGACACCAGCAGGATGTGAGCTGGGTGAGGGGATTTGGGAGCACACAGTGGCCATCAGTGGTGGGGAGGGTATGAGGGGCAGCTGGAGAGAGACAGGAAGCCAGGAAAGGGCATGGATGGAGGCTCAAGGAAGCACACACCTGAGCAGCATCTGTTGGGCTATTTAAAGGCAGGACGTAATTATACTTCAAAAAATAGGAAGATAAATGTCATGGGGTCTATTCAGCTGTGCCTCCTGGTCTCCACAGCAAGCAACCAGGCCATTTGCTTTCCCTTCCCATGGCAGGGCCAACACTCCCCTCCAGAGCTGGGGTTTGCTGTGGTTTTCACCCCATGTCCCACCCAGTGGACTCTTGGCCAAGGATGTGTGAGAGGGTTCAGCATCCCTGTGTGTGCTGGGGCTGTTTGGAGATGTCACAACACCTTTCCCTTGCCTGCCCAGGTGTGATGGACCCCACTAAGCTCAAAACTCGAGTGGCAAAGGCTCCTCTGTGTGGTGGTGTTTGGTACGTGGTAGGATTTGCTCTCTTCATGGCTGGACATTTTCCTCCCCTGTCCAGTGCTCCCAGTGCAGCAGTTGGCTGCTGCTGGATTCAGGGGATGGGACACTCATTTGCTCATTCCTCTTAAATTTAAAAGGTCAAATAATTTCACATAGATCTTGTGCAAAGCCCAGCTGATTTCCATTTTGCTGCTTATCTCCTTTCCGAGGGAGTTGACCCTGGCACCCGTGCCAACCCTGGCTTTAAATCCATTCATCCCAGCCCTGAGAACTCCAAGCTAATACATTAGCACAGCAGGAAAGTTGAATTATTTAGAATCTTTCCCTCTGTGTTGTTCCTTGCCTTCAGCTTCTGGTGTTGAGGGAGCAAAACCTTCAGATAGAGGCCAAGTGAGGAGCAGGTAGTTAATTTGGTTCTAGTGGTGTTTTTGATGGTTTTGGATGAATTATTAAAACTGCTGTGAACACTGAAGCTGGGCAGAGCATGGGCTCAGGACATCAAGCTCTGAGTGTTGAGCTGCCCAGTCCTCTTCTCTGCACAACCATTGCTTTATTGGCTGCCCCTTCCAGTCTCTAACAGAGAATATTCCAAACTAAGAGTGTTAATTTCCTGGAATTAAACAGTTTCTATGAAAGGATTAATCCCTCTTAGGACCTCACTGTGTTCAGTATTTCAAGGTCCAAAGAACGCTGGGTAATGGCTTGCAAATCACCAGGTGGGTTATGAGGTTAATTAAGTTTTAGTAGCCTAAACTAGGAAATTGGAGTCTTTTGACATGAAAAGTGTTTTCTGTGCAGGATTTTGCATTGCTCCCTGCTCAGAGAGCTGCAGGGTGTTCTGGCGTGCCAGGATGGTCACTTTGCTCTGGGGTCCCCAGGTGCTTTTTGGGGGCAAACCAGGAGCTTTGCAGGAGGAGAGTGTTGAGTGTGCAGAGATCGTGCAGCTACAGAGCAGGGCAGTGTCCTAAAAGGGCCCTTTAATTACTGAGAAAGATACTCAGACTGTAGTAGATAATAACTCAGAGGAGGGTTAAAAACAGCCTGACAAGGCACTGGGGTGCCTGGTGCTGTTCTTCACTGCAGAACCAGGGTTTAAATTGCCCTGTTTGCCCCCAGTGTGGGACAGGGTTGTAAGAGACTCAGACTGGGGGTGCTGGGCTTGCTGGAGCTCTGGTGGCCTGTACTGCAGCTGGGTCTGCTCTCAGGAATTTCTGATTCCCTGGGTATTTTCAGCTGGCTCCTGTGTTAATCTATCCCCCGTGTCACAAAGAGCCTTTACCCCCAGGTAGGGAAATGATTCATGAGCACACTGTGTGTAAAGGGAGTTTGAAAAGTGCTCTGTAAATATATTTGGCTTCTTAATTAGATGTTAATATAGGAAGGCAGAAACATGTGTTGTTTCCAAAAATAATAATTCCGTTATTTTCAGAACTCCAGGAACTGGGGATTAGGGGATTAGCTGTGCTCCAGCCACGTGCTGGCTGCCTCACTGGACAGGCTGCAGCTGGAGTGGGCAGCAGGGAGGGTCCTGCTCCTCTCAGGGTCTGCTGAGCAACAGCTGAGAGGGACTCAGGGACCCACAGCTCCTGCAGGTGACAGTGGGAGCCACGAGTGTCTCACAGGCTGTGCTGTGCAAGGAAAAGGTGCTCTGGAGCCTCCTCTCTGCTCCTGGGAACTCCAGCTCTGCATCTGGGACAAAGTTGGTCTTGATCAAGCACTGGCTTCACTCGGGGGTGGGTATTGCTGGTGCAAGTCAGCAGGATTTTTGGGACATGGATGTGACCTGACGTTGGAGCGCCCTCGTCCATCTACTTGTTCCTGGGAAGGGACCAAAGTCTGCACAGATCTTGGATTGTGTAATCTTTTGGCTTGGTTGAGGGAAGAAAGGGCTGATAAAAGATGAATTTAGGTAGCTTAGCTTTCCAAAACACTGCAGTTCTCTTCCCACCTCTGCCTTTTGGGCCACATCTCTGTGTCTGCAGAAATTCTTCTATTTTCTTGAAGTTTCCTACTGTAGCCACACTGTGTTTATGGACAAGGCAGGGAAGAGGCTTTCCCTGTTATTCTGCCACTCTCAAGCACAAACCCCACTGTCCAAGACTGCAGCTTCTTTCTCTCACCCTCTGCCCTGCCACTGAGTGACCTTCACGGCCAGCACCACTGCCACGGGGCAGTCAGACTGGACACTCAGCTGCTGCTTTTCATATGGAGCTGGAATTGGGCAGCAGCCTGTGCAGGCAGCTGGGATTAGGAACAGCTCAAGTGGAGACAGTGCTTCCAATCCTCCTCCTCTGCTCTGCAGCCCGCTGGGATTCCTTCATCAGAGAGGAAAGTTTATTTGTGCGGTGGGTGAACACAACCGCGGCGAAGCTGCTGGCAGTGGCTGTGCTGTCCTTGACTTAGCAAAAATACAGCTCTGCAAGTAGGATAAAACCCTCAGCAGCATTGCCTGCCAAATGTGAGCAGCTCCAGTGAACCAGGAATGCCCACCCCACCACCCAGCACTGCTGCCTCCCACGTGGAGGAACGCGGCCCCGTAGCGTGCGCCGAGTTCCAGGAGCCTCATTGCCTCATCCCTCACCAGAGGAGGGGAATGAAAGGTCAGATCACAAAACTGCAGCAGTGAGTGAGAAGTGTCATCCAGAAAAGTGCACAATAAATGGACTTAATTGTCCTTGGCGGGCAGTGAGCTGGGAGAGCAGGAAAAATGTCACAGGAATATGGACCAAGAGGGATTCTGCTGCTCCTGGAGCTTGGCCCCCTCATGTCTGCTGTGCTCTCTGGTGTATCTGCCACAGATGCCCCTTTTGGGAAGTCCAAAATGCGTAGGAAATTGATTTTTGGGATGCCCAGTGCATTCCTGGTCCCTGCAGCAAGCAGAGATTAACCCAGGGAAACAGCAGGCTGGACTTTGCCTGTCTGGAGAGGGCAAGGACACGGCCACTGTAAGGAGAAGGAATTGCAGTAACTGCTGGTGGAATTCCTCCACAGAAGTGGGAAGGAAATGCCATTACCTGTTCCCTCACACGGTGTTTTGTGATCCCACAGATCCCATAAATGTATCTGAGATGCTTGAAAAGCTTTCCCCTTCCCCTGGAGGGTGGGATCTTGCTGCTGCCCCACAGCCTCCCCTGGGCTGACATCTGAGAAGGGCAAACCCCGCGTGCTCTGGCACTTGTACCAGTGTTCTGGAGTTGAACTTCTTATTCAGTTCAAAGATATTTTGATTCACAAATGAGCAGGTAAAAGAGAACATAAACCATTTTTTATGGCTTTTTTTTATTGTTCAAGCCTGGATTCCCATGGAGTGTGTGGAAAGCAGCTAATGCTGATTCAATGAGACAGCGTCAGAAAGGGAAATCTGTTCTCTGTGTGTAGTGCCCTGGGCTCCTCTGGGGGATTTTATTTATTTTTTTATAATTGGGGAGAAGTGGTAGAAAAATGATGGTGGTGGAAGAATGGGGTGTCTGCAAATAATTTAGAGTACTGACATTAATGTGATTCAATGCAATTCAGAGCCATGTTAGATTGGCCTGCAGTGTTGTTCACTAATGGAAAGCCTTTCCTTCCCCTTCTCCTCTCTGTGTGTGTGCAGGCAAAACCAGGATAAATGTGGAGCTGAGGCCTTGGCTCAGGTTGGCTCACCTTGGCTGGGGGTGTGAGCCGAGCTCAGCACCTCTTGTGCCTTCCCAGGCTGAGGACAGCCCTGCTCCACATCTGACAAAGCCAGGTCTCCTCTGCTCTTCACATCCTGGGATTTGGGTGTGGGCTGACATCTGCAAATCCTTGTCCTCACCTGGTACCTGCCCTGCTGGAGCACTGGCATCTCCTGTGTCCTCAGTCACTCAGCTCTGCCCGATCCAGTTCCGAATGGCCCAGCTTGGCACGCAGCTGCTGGTCCCCTGGGCAGCAGCCAGGCTTTGGACATGCTCTGGGAATGTGTCTGCCCCAGAGCTTTTTTCTATTTTCATATAGAACTTGTCATTTTATAGTAGCCATTCGGGGAAAACTGCACTGACACATTCCAGTAGCAGTTTGCACCCAGGAATGATCTGTGAGGAGCCACCAGAGACCCCTGGTAGGGTTTTACTGCATCTGCTCTTGCTGAAACACAGCAAGAACGTGGCCTGACCACAGCTGTGCAGGGATTTTCGTGCAGACTCAGGTGAGCTCTGTGTAGCCCATGCCTTGGCTGTGTCAGGCTGGAACTGGAGCAAGCTCTCCCTATCTGGGCAGAAGCTCTGGGTGGCTGTTTCTGGATTTGGTCACTGCTGTCAGCCCCCAGGAACACGTGCCAGTATCCCCAGGCCGACTGTGCAGCACTAAATGAGCCCCTAAGAGGGGAGCTGGACCCTGGGGTAAGGGTCTCTGCCAAGCCCCTGAGTGGGAATCACTTCATTCAATTAAATGAATTTTGTTTGACATCACCCCAGTGGGTTCTGGCTGGTCCTTGGGAGGTTCCAAGGGCTGTGCTTTATCCCCCATGGCTGGGGTGTTTGGGTTGTTTGAATGGTGAGAGCAGAGGCATGCAGGGATCTGGGGTTGAAGGAAGTTTGAGGATCTTGGGAAATGTGGCAGAGCTGTGCCAAAGCTCCCTGGATAATAGGAATGGACTCCACGGGGAACAGAGAGGTTGGAGTGGATTTTGAGGAGCAAAGTGGGTGGACCAGAACTGGCAATTTAGAGGATACTTATGTTTGATTCATTAGTAGCTCCAGGCCCCAGAAACATTAAAAAAACCATTAAAGTTGCAGTTAATTTTTTTTTTTCTCTCAATAAAATTGCCTGAACTTGACAACCATGACCGATTCCCTCTGTTGCCGTTGTCACGCTGCCAGTCTGCATGGGGAAGAAAATTAAAAATGAAGTGGCTGTGTGATAATCTCGGATTTATTGTAGGGTTTTGTGTATGAGCCCCTTTCCCCATCAATGCTCTGTGAAAAGCTGGGGCTTCCTCATCGTGCCTGTGGCCAGACAGATCCTTTCTCCTGCTCTCCACTCAAGTAGCCCAGATGCCTTTAAGGGAAGGCACCAAACTCCACAGATCACAAACACAGAGTTGTGTGACCAAATGGAGTCCCCCTGCTCTGAGATCTGGGTGTGCCCAGCTGTGAGCTGGACATGTCCCCATCTCTGCCAAAAGCAGAGCAATAGCAGTGACAGCAGAATCTTCAACAAGATGCAAATTGTCTCGAATGCGCTGAGGGGAAAAAGAAAAAGAGCTTTGTATGCACAGAGAGCCTTCATCTGTCTCTCTGCTTGGGATGTCTGCAGGAGCTTCTGGAGTCTGGGAATGCTGTGTTTGGGGTTTGCATCTGTTGCTTTCTGCAGCAGACCCGTCCTGGTCCTGTCCTGCCCGTGCAGGGTGTGCTCACACCAGCACTGGTGTCAGGGTCCCTCTGCTGCCAGCCCAGCCACACGTCCTGCACAGAGCACTCACTGCCCCAGGCCCTTCCTGAGCTGGAACAGGAGCATGGACAGGCGCCAGGCTCTGGGGAAGAAGCAGCATCTGAAAATTGGGTAGTTAAGTGCCTACAGAGTGTCCTGCTGGAGGAAGAATCTGGCAGATTTCGGCAGCGCTGCCTTTGGCTCAGTCACTTTGGGGTCACCTCGGTAGCAGGAGGGGACTCTGCCTTCTGCCAGGTAACCTCTGACTGGTTTTTCTTCCTTTAATGAGAAACCTGGAGCCTCACAGGCTGTTTAACTACAGTGCAGGCAGTGAGGCATGACCAAAGCCAAGCCTTTTTCCAAGAACTCGTGTCTCTGCAGGCAGGTCGGCTGCACCAGCATCCCACGGGGCTCCCAGTGGGGACAGGGATCAGTGGCAGATCCCTGCCCTCCCTCGGGGCAGTGTGGAGGGCACAGGGCTCAGGAGTGTCCCTCATGGTGCTGGGTATCGGTTCCTCTCCAGGGAGGGGGCTCAGTTTGGCTCGGAGGAAGCTGAAGGCCAGGTTGGGGGATGAAGGGCCCTCTGCCTGCCTGGCAGCCAGTCTGTGCCAGCTGGGACCCAGGGTGGGACTCAGCCTACCCAGCCCCAGGTAATGCATTTCACCTTCTCTGGCTGAGCCCAGGTGGGAGCTGGTTCCTGACAGAGCACTTGGTGAGATGTTGGGATGAAGGAGCTGTTGAGTGTCCCTCACTGCCCCAAAATGTGGGTGACAGGGAGAGCTCTGGCCCAGGCCAGCCCTGAGCATCCCTCACTCTGCTCAGCCCCGTGGAGCTGGGGCACCCAGGAGGAACATGCAAGGTAAAAGCACTTGTCACAAGGAATAAAATCGGAAACACGTCTTGGGAAAGTATTTTTGATTGTAATTGGCATCTCTGAGGCTGCTGCTGGAGGCTCCTGGAGGACTGGGCTGATGGCAGAGCACAACCTGGAGCCCTGCTCTCCCCACTGAGCCCGTCCTCAGAGGACCTGAGGAGGGGCTGGGGGGAGCTGGGGCTGCCCTGTGCCCTCAGAGGGGCACTGGGAGGTGGCATCTGCTGCCCTGTGGCCAGCACCAAAGAGAACCTTTGGGTAAAACCAAAAAGCAGCAGCGGCCCATGCAGAGCAGCTCTGCTCCTTGGCTCTTGCCTGAGGGTGTGTTGAGTGCAGACAGGTTTAAAGTCTGGCTCCTCTGTGTGGCTGGCAAAGGTTAAAAGATCTCCAGTGTCTTTGTATTTAATTCTCTGTTTTAGTGGCAGATTATTGTTTTCCGTGGGAGTTGAAATCTGGATGGGTTTGAAGGACATTTCTCCTGCACCAGGGGCTGGAATTTGTTCAGAGCTGCTATGCTTTGTCTATCCTTGTTAAGTACCCAGAGAATACAGACTGCCACCGAGGGAATTTAATGTGACACATAAAAATAAGGAGTGCAGGAGAAAGCTGTAGGCTTCACAGTGTTTAACTACCTTCTCTCCTTGCTACAGAACAAGCAATTTTCTTTGAATTTGAGATGCCAAAGGTGAGAGAACACCCACTGCCCTGCCTTGGGGCTGGCACTGGTGCCCTGTGGGAGAGCAAGAGCCACCAGCTCTGTGCTGCTCATGTGGGATCACCATGTCGAAGGGGATTAGCACCAAAAAGGGCTCAACACTAGAAAGTGAGCATGAGTGAAATTGTAAATAGGATCAGCAAGCTTGTTTAGTTTTTGTACATGAAAATTTCACATCACCATTGTCACAGCTCATTCCACTGCTGACTGTTCCTGCTGTCCTGGTGGCACGAAGGGAAGGGCTGGCTGTGAGCTCTGCCCTTGCCAGCACCTTCCCTGCACTACCCCAGCTTCAGCCCTGGCTCTCTGCAGGGGGATGCAGCCACAGAGTACCAGGATGGGCAGGTGAAGGGAGCAGAGCAGGCGCAGGCTTCAGGTACCTGAGGTGTGCCAGGCTGTGGGCACTTCAGTCCCTCCCTGTTCCTCCCCCTCACAGGGCAGTAATACTTTGCTTTCCAAACCTGTGAGAGAAATCCCACCACTTGCTCTGGCCCTCTTTGTCCATTTCAAAAAGCCCTTTTCCAAGCCATCTCTCTCTGGGAGATGAATTCCTCACACACTTACTGCGTTCCTGCCAGGTGAGGTGTCTGTCTGTCAGGGGAGTTAATCCCTACTAATCCCTTCCCTCCTCCCTGGAGCCAGCACACAATCCCCTGCTGTTACAGGAATGCACATTAAATGTGGCTCTTTGGCTTAAAATTCATGAACAAGAAAGGGGAGGGGATATTTCCATCTTTCTGGGGGGATGCTGCTGCCCACCAGCCAGAGGTCACTGCCCTGGCAGCAGCAGCTCCTTGTGTTAATCCCTGGGAGTTTGTTCCCAGACCAAGAGAGTTGCAGCTTGTGCACCAAATGGGCAGCCTGGAGCTTTCAGCAACAACCTGCCTCTTCTTACTCCCTGATTTTGTGCACTCGAGGGGTGCTCAGAACAGTTCATGTGATGTGGTTCCATCAGGTGAGCCCCTGGTGTCCCTTGGCCTCACTCACAGGCTCTGGGCTGCAGGGCAGAGGGGTCTGGCCGTGGTCTGGTGTGCACAGGGGCTCTGGGGCAGTGGCAGTAGCTCTTCCCAGCACAATGGCCCTGACTGGCACAGTCTGTGAACTGGCCTTTGGCAAAACACAGAATTAATCCCCCCCCACCCCCACTGTGGGCTGCAGAACCATTTAGTCCAGACTTTTCTGTTGTTTAAACAACTCTCAGACAAATAAATACCTTTATGCCATGGCTGTCAGCTGAGGCTCTGCTCTCCTGTCCCCTCCCAGCTCTCCAGGAATGAAGTGTGTGGGATCTGACCTGCCAAGGGAGCGGGAGGCAGAGGAGCCTTGTCAGGGGGTGTTGAAGGCTCTGCCTCCTGCCACCCACTGCTCTTTTGCTGTTTGCTAAATGACTAATCTGGGCTGCAGGGCACAGAGATCTCAGGGCATCTCTTACCTCTGGTGTTAATTCCCAGTTTGCCTGAACACTCCTCTGTGGCCGAGGGAAGGGCAGCTCCTGGCTGGAGAGCCATGTGCCATCCTGCTCTGCTGTCACCACACCTGCCATGGCAGTGGCAGAGATGCTGCTTGGCAGGAGCAGAGCAGCTGCTGGCATGGCCAGGAGCAAGGACACGCTCGGGAGGAGGCTGCTCTGGGGCAGCTCGCTGCATTTAAAGCAGGTAGCACTCAGCAAAGCACACCTGCTGAAATCCCACAAAAACATGGATGGGAAGGGGCAGGAAACCCTTGCTGCCCTTTGTTGAGGGTGCCTGGCAATCTCACCTGCCCTCACCTTCCCTGCAGCCGGCCTTAATTGGGTTTCTCTTCTAAAACCAGAATGTGGAGCAGTGAAGCGCTGTGGGCGCACACCTGCTGGGACTCTCTGGGGAGCAGAGGGAGGCAGGGCCAGGGAGGGGGTCTGGGGGAGCTGGAGCCTTCTGTCACACAGCAGCGTGGCTCTGCCAGCCGTGGGGAGACGTGTCCTGCTGAGCTCTGCCCAGGTAGGAGGGCAGGGAAGCAGGTTGTGACAGAGGCTTTTAAAGGGGGATGGAGTCCGCGTGCTTCTGCTCTTCAGGGGGAAGGGGCAGAAAATGGGTTTTAACAGCATGGTGTGGGGTGACTGGAGCATCTCTGGCCCTGCCCAGGCCAGAGGGGACACCTGACCTTCCCCTGCTGCCAGGGAAAGCAGTGCAGGTCTCCCTGTGGCTGTGGGGGGAGGTTGAGCAGAACCCAGAGCCCCTGCTCGGGCATGGAGGGGGCTGGGGTTTGCTTGGGCACTGTTACAGGGTGTTTAAAGCCTCTGTGTGTCAATCCCACGGGAGGTAGCAGTAAGCCATGCCCCGGGGCTAAGGGCAGGGAGGGGGGGGCAGTCTCTGTGTGCTGTAGCTCTGCTCGTGTCAGCCCTCTCTGTGCCCAAAGTCCGTACATGGGGCAGAGCTCCCAGCCTTGGAAGCTTTCCATATCCTTCTCCTCTTCCTCCTCATCCTCCTCCTGCTGCCAGGATGTGCTGGAGGTCAAGTCAGGAGACTGTGATGTCCATTCACACACCTGTGTGGCTCCTGTTGTCCCCTGCTGCCGTGTCACTGCCTGCTGTCCCCACAGGGCTGTAATGTCATGGAGGACCAGGACCTTCGGGATATCGGGATCGGTGACCCGCAGCACCGGCGGAAGCTGCTCCAGGCTGCTCGCTCCCTCCCCAAGGTCAGCACCAGCCCAGATGGGCATTGCCAGGATGGCTGTGAGCACGGGGGAAAGAAAAGGCAGACCCTGCATCTCCAGGGCTGTGGGAAGGGTCTGGGGAGTAGCAGGGAGGAGGAGGAGGAGTGTACTGCTCTCCCAGGCTATGTGGATGCTGGGACTGTTCCTCCTGCCAGTCTTGATCCTTTTGTTTGTACAGTGCTTTTGTTACTGGCTAGTGGAGATAGTGATGGCCTGTAAACTGATTTTCATTGACCCCATATCCCTTGGGACCCCAGCTCCTGCAGCTTTTAACACCTTTCTTGTGCTTTCACAGTTGAAACCCCTGGGCTGTGATGGGAATAGCCAGCCATCAGTTCCTGCATGGCTCGACTCCCTGGGGCTGCAGGATTACATCCAGTCCTTCCTCTCGAGTGGCTACAGCTCTATTGACACTGTGAAAAACCTCTGGGAGCTTGAGATAGTGAACGTGAGTGTCACCTCCCTCCTGCCAGGGCAGCAAGGCCCTGCCCTGTTCCCTGGGGCTGGGACTTGCTGCCAGTCTCTCAGAGCAGCTCTGTGCCCGTGCTGACCCTGATGTCTCCCTGCAGGTGCTGAAAGTGAACCTGCTGGGCCATCGGAAGAGGATCATCGCCTCGCTGGCAGACAGACCCTACGAGGAGCCACCAGCCAAGCCACCACGGTTCTCACAGCTGAGAGTGAGTCCCTGCTCGTGGCTCCCTGCCTGCTTGTGTGGCAGTGCTGGGAGAAATCTTGCCATGGCCAGTGGTGTCCATACAGCTGCTTGCCTCGTCCTCTCCAGCCACCCAGGCAGCAAATACTTGTGCAGGGGCAACCTTGCAGTGAGTGGGGCAAGATAATTCCAGCCCTTACAGGTCAGCCTCTGGATGGTGACCCCGTGGGAAAGGTCAGGCTGCCCCTTGGGATCAGGTGTCTGCACTGAAGGGGTGCAGGGTGCCACTCCCACCTCTGCCCTGCACAGAAAGGAGCTCTGAGCCCACTTTGTTACCCTTGGTTCCTGGTCAGAGATGTGGGAGCTTTCAGCAGGCAGGAGTGACCCAGCCCAGCTGGAGAGGGGCTGCAGCTGGGACTTGGTGTTTGATTGCACCCTTGGGATCCAGAGCCCTCTCCTGGCCCGGCTGGGCTGCTGAGAGCTCCCGCTCTCGCTGCCAAATAACACTCGACAAGATGTGTGGATGTTGATTTTTGCTGCAGGAGTGGCAGCATTTGGATGTCAGGCCCTTGTTACGGGGCTTGGCTGGGAGGGAAGCATCACATTCTCCGTTCTTCCTGAAAACTGGCTTTTGAGAGCCGAGTTTGGCAAAGCTGCTGGGCTCAGAGCGACCCTGAGCTCAGGAATGGGGTAGCATGTCGTGCTGCCTCCTCCCAGAGATTGCTAATCAGCTTCCTGGAGCAGGAATTGGAGTGATTAGCGTTTACCCAACCTAAACATCTGGTCCTTGCCCTGCTGCAGAGCTCTGCCCTCTTGGATTCCCAACCTTTCCAACCCAAACAGCCCTAGCTGAAGCGAGTGGGGCTGCTGTGCCCTGCTTGCTGACACAGGATTCTTTAGGAATCTTTAGGATTCGAGTGTGAGAACAGAGAGGGTTCACTCTGGTGCTGCACTGGGAGGGTGCCCAGTACAGACCCGCTGCTCAGTGCCCTGTGCCAGGCAGCAGGAGCACGGGAGGGACCAGCAGCCAAGGCAGGATCTGCACCGTGAGCCGGGCGAGACCGAAGGCAGCAGCGGGGCTGAGGCAGGGAGAGGCTGCTCATCTGATTGAGATGCTGCCCGGGGAGGCTGCCTGGGAGAATGAGCCATTTGCAGCATTTCCTGGCGCTGCAGCTGGTGAGCTCCAGCGCTGGCTGCGGCGCGGGGGGCGGGCGGACGTCAATGGCAAATCAAGCGAGCGGGATGAATGGGACTAATGCGGCCACAGCTGTGCCGAGGCTCTGGCCGTGCCTGCGGGCCCTGGGCGCGCTCTGGCGGCGCCTCCCGGCTCTCCTCTGCTGGGGTGGCTGATCATCATCGCCCTCGGGTGCTTAGCTTAGTGCTTTAAGGGAGCCCACCCCTCTGGAATGACCTTGCCCCCAGCCCAGCGTGTGTCCCCTGCCCTCCTGGGATGAGCTCTTGGAGGCAGAGGCATGCTGGGCACAAAGGGTGAGTACATGGCTGAAACCATCCTGGAGCATGTGAGGTGTCTCAAGGAGAAGATAAAGGGTGGGATTGACACTGAGGCAGGAGCTGACCCCATTAGTCCACTCAATGCACCCTGTGTTGGGCAGTGTGGAGGGAATGATGGGGTTCACAGCACAGCCCAAGCTGACTGGGTCCCTTTGTGGTGTCTGCTCCTTCCAGTGCCAGGATTTGATGTCCCAGACGTCGTCACCCCTGAGCCAGAACGACTCCTGCACAGGCAGATCTGCTGATCTCCTGCTGCCCTCCGGGGACACTGCCAAGAGGCAGCACGATCGAGGCACTGAGGTTGCTCCTTACTCCAGAGCTGAGCGCTACAAAGCACAGGTTAGTGGGTGTTTTTGTGTGTCCTGGGGGCCCTCTGCACAGGCTCCTCCATCTCTGGAGCCAGGGAGAAGGGAGGGAGATGGTCAGGCTCAGCTTCCCTCAGACATTAGAGTCAGCAGCTCCTTTATACCTCAGTTTCACCTCAAAAATGGATGGCTCACACTTCCATCAGCACTGGCACCTTAACCCCATGTGCTACCTCCACCCAGCTCCTGGGGGACTTGTCCATTGCCAACCTCAATCCGCTCAGCTCAAAGAGCCCCAATGAGAGCTGTTCCAGCCCACTGTGGCTTCACATCCCTGCTTCTTCCCATGCAGGAGGACCGTCGGGAGTCCAGGCTCACCCTGCGCCCCCCCAGCCTGGCAGCCCCCTATGCCCCTGTTCAAAACTGGCAGCACCAGCCCGAGAAGCTCATCTTCGAGTCCTGCGGGTACGAGGCCAACGTAAGTGGCTTTTGGTTAGTGGGGGTGGCGAGGATCAGGAGCTCTGGGGTCTCAGGGCAGTGTCATTGCTGTGGGATTGGCAGGATTTAACATCTCTCCCTCCTTCACACAGTACTTGGGCTCCATGTTGATCAAAGACCTCCGAGGGACAGAGTCTACCCAGGACGCCTGTGCCAAGATGAGGGTACGGAGACCCTGGGGCTGGGGGCTTCACTTGCAGCCTGGGGGGATGATGTGGGTTGGGGTGGGAGACCTCAGTGGTTCCCCAAACCCTGTCCACCAAACAGGCAGTTCCACTGTGTCTGTTGAACTGCCAGAGCATTGTTCCAGTACGCAGAGGCTCTGGGAGAGTGGGTGATTTCACTGGGGAAGTGGTGGCTGGGTTCTCTTCAGGTCCTTGTCTCTTCCCCTCTGCTTCCACCAGGAGCTAACTTTCCTCCTCCTGGTCCCAGATCCCCTAAACTTCTTGTACAGGTGTGGGTGTCTCTGGGGTGGGGGTAAGGAGAGACCATCCATTCACAGCTGGTCACTTGAATTATTCTTGTTTCTGAAGAAATCCACGGAGCACATGAAGAAGATCCCAACCATAATCCTGTCCATCACATACAAAGGGGTGAAGTTCATCGATGCCTCCAACAAGGTGAGCTGCAGATGCCTCAAAGTCGGTGTCTGGAGGGACACAGCCTGCAATCCCACCTGCCTGCGGGCTGCAGGTCACTTTTTGTGACTCCAGAAGCCACAGCTAGTCCTGGGGAGCTTCTGGAGCTGGGGGAGAATACCGAGGTGGTGATGATCACCTGAGTGCCAAAGGCTTGGCAGACTGGCTGCTTGTGGACCGTGTTGCCATTTATTCCTGCCATGGGAGGGAGCTGGGACTGGTCTGGCTGGGAGAACCCCCCTTCCCTGTCCCCAGGACACCCCCCACAGCCACTGTTTGCCGGGTGTATTTGCCATCCCCAGAAGGGTGACGGGTGCTTGTGGTTGACCCCGGCAGAATGTCATTGCTGAGCATGAGATCCGGAACATCTCCTGTGCTGCTCAGGACCCTGAGGACCTCTGCACATTTGCCTACATCACCAAGGACCTGCAGACCAGCCATCACTACTGCCATGTCTTCAGCACTGTGGATGTGGTGAGTGCATTGTCATGTCACATCTCCTGGGCCTTCACAGCTCATTTGTTTCATCCCTCAGCTTTATTGGCTAGTCACAGACTGCTTCTTTCCAGGGTTCTTTCACCCATTTTTACCATAAAGTAGTCTTGGTTCCAAATGCCAGTCCTTTGGATCTCTGTGGACAAAGAGAATATTTGTCTGGTTTCATTCCTGCCATCTCCAGCGCTGAATAAAGCAGGGCAGGAGTTTTCCCTCCTGGGGAATGTGCTCTGCACAAACCCCTAACATGCTCTCAATTATGTTGAGCATAATGGGCTGATTTAACAACTCAGAGAAGGTAGAAGTGTGATTTGCTTTTATACTTGGGCAGAATCAAAATTGCACAAGACTTTTGGGCTGTTTTTCTTTATGCTGCTGAACTGCAGTACTGGTGGGGCTTTACAGGTGGGCAGGAGACCCTGGGGGAGGCATCGTGGTCAGGCTCCCCCCACATCTGGAGCTCAGTGGCTTTTCCAGGGACACAGCAGGATGTGACCTGCTGATGGGAACGTCTGTGACCCCAGAGCAGCTTCTGAGCACAAGGGGGATGTCGCCCTGATTTTTTAAGATTTTCTAAGCCTTCTGATGTTTGCATTCTTGTATCAAACTTTCCCACACACTTTCTGTAAACAACTTATTGTTTTGCATTCTTTTATGGAAGAGGAGAAATTTGATGGACTGTTGGTTTGTCCAGTGTCCTTGGAAAGGTGGCACTTTCACCCTCCAGTCCACTGTCACCTTTGGAAATCTATAAATGTTGGAGTCAGAAAATAAACTTCCCTTTTTCCTGCCTTGAGAGCAGCAGCGTGTCTATGTCATGTTGTCTGGTATCCTGTAACGACAGGGGGACTGTGTACAGGGTGATCTGACAGCTTTGTGTTCTCTGTGTTCTCTCCAAGAACCTGACGTACGAGATCATCCTCACGTTGGGGCAGGCATTCGAGGTCGCCTACCAGCTCGCCCTGCAAGCTCAGAGAGCAAAGCCTCTGGGTGCTGGAGCAGGGGAAATGATTGAAACAAAATCTTCCAAACCGGTGCCTAAACCACGAGCAGGCATGAGGAAATCCGCGGTACGTGGGTGCGGGCAGGAGCAAGCTGCTGGGCTGAGCTGGGAGTTCTTGTGGGCACCACAACCCCTACACCTCCCCTGGGTGGTGGGGGGAACCCAGCCGTGGTCCAGGTGCCTGTCCTGCTGCTGGCACTGCAGGTCTGTGTCTGTGTCAGTTCTGCTGCAGGGTTGGGGCTTCTCCTGGTAGTAGAAGGGCAGGCAGAGGTGGAAATAGCTCAGGTGAGATGGGGCTTTAGTGCCCTGCTGGGGCTTCCACGTGCAAACCCTGCAGAGCTGCAGTGAGATACGTAGGTGAGCTGCAGCATGGGATTCCCCATAGCCAAAACCAGCTAAGACTGGAGCTGCTGAGGAGCAGGGACTGCTGCACAAGCCACTGCCTTCCTTTAATGTCTCCTTTTGTCTGTGTTCTGCTTGCTCCCCCCGCTCAGGTGCCGCTCCCTCCCGACACCCGCTGTTGTTACTGTCACACCTGTACAACACACCGCCCCTCCTACCTGCCGCTGCAGTCTGTTAGTCCTGGAGTGAAGGTCTTTACCCTTCTTCCTGCCATCCTCCATTCCAAACCCACCCGGGCTGCCTCTCCACTTCCTGTATCTCCTGCTGTGCCCCCGTGTCCTGCCTCCTGTTGTTCATGCCCATGCTCATTCTGGCCCATGCCAGGGGTTCGGATGAACCCCGGGGATCTGCTGCTCCCACCCGCCCCTGCTGATGCAGTGTGGCAGCTCTCAGCTAACCCCGTTGCTCCTGCTGGGGTGGTAACTTCCCCGTGGCACCCTGATTTAGCAGGACAAGAGGAAGAGCCGTGCTTGGTCAGGAGGGTGAATCACGTGGGAGCTCACCTGCCAGGAGCTGTCTCCCTCTGTCCCATTTCTGTAGCGCTCCGTTTTTCATGCTTGTTTGAGATGAGCAAAGCTGTCGCTGATGGTGACAGGGACTCACAGCCTAATGCAGGGAGTCATCTTGGGGTGCTGGGTTGAGACTGATGTGGCCAGACACATTTTAGCTGTGAAGGACTCAAATGCCTCCCCAGCAAGAGCTGCTTCCTTGCACACGTGCACGTTTTTGGGACGGGCAGTAGGCAGGCAGGCCTTCCATGCTTCGAGTCCCTGCTCATTCTGTCCCAGAAGCTCGGGTGTCCTAAGATGCCCTTTCTCTCCTTATTTTCTAGCTGGATCCCCCTGAAGTGGACCAAGACTCCCAGTCTCATGCCAGTGTCTCCTGGGTCGTGGACCCCAAGCAGGACTCCAAGCGGACCCTCAGCACTAAGTATGAGACCACTATCTTCTAAAGCAAACGCCCGCGTCCGCCCCGTCTAACCGTGCCTTTGCGATCTGATCTGTCTGCTCTTCTAAACTCCCTCTTCCTCCAGCTGCTCGCCCTGAGCCCGCGTAGGCACCGCGTCCAAGGCAGCAGCACTTAGGAGACTGTAGACTTAAACGGCTTTTGTACCTGATCGCTGCTGAACACTGTGAATCTCCTTACTCGGAATCGAGGGTAACGCGCTGTAGCTGCCCGCGAGGCGGGAGGAGCAGAGAGGGCAGGCTGGCAGCCGGAGATGTGGATCCAGGAGAGCCGCCCACCGTTTTCACGTCTTCCCCCCCTCGCTCTGGCACTGTGAATCCCTGGGGCAATGTGATACTCCCCAGGCCTTTTTTTTCTATCTCACCTTGTCCTTGGACTGATGGAGACCTCTTGTCTCTTCGGTGCACACACTCCCTCCTCCTAGATCCTCCTCTTCCCAACTGAGCCACGGCTGTGTACTGTTCAGTGAACTCACCTCTCCTTCCTGCCAGTCGAACCGACACTAACCACTGTGATGCTCTCTGCAGATAACACACGGGCACTTCAGTTTCCTCACAGCCGCCCTTGTCCGCAGTCTCCTTCCTCAAAACCCAGCACAGAACTTGCTCTGGGTGGTGGGGGAGCGTTGGTTTGGGCCGGGTGTGATCGTTCCCACTGTGAGCTCTGTCCCCTCGGACATGAGGGGGGGTTTGGTTGCATGCATTTCAGTCCTTTCTAGGTTTTTCTTTCCCTCATAGTCCTTGTGTTTACACTCACCAGACTTCTCCTGAAGTTCTCACGTGGCAGCCTCTGGGGTTAAGCTTCCAAAGGCACATGTTGTTGTTAGCCCCAGGCTGGGGAGGAGAGGTGTCAGCTGGGCACCACAAGCAGCATCAGCAGGGAGAGGTTAGGGAGCAGCCCTAGGTTATTTGCCCCTGGCGTTAGGGCCAGTAGCAGCTTGTCTGAGTTTTGCTGTGGCTTTGGAGCTGCTGCCTCAAATCTTCCATTTCCCCTCACCTGCAGTGAAATCTGATGTTTCAAAGTCGTTTTTTAGCTCTTTCTCAGGAATGAGTTTGATCTCCCAAGTCATTTGCAACTTAATGGCAAACTGACCTCAGACTGAGGGCTCAGCCAGTGGGAACCCAGTGAGAGGACTAAAAGTGTTGTCTTAGAGCAAAAAAAGCTAAGGAAAGCTCAGTCTAGTACATACATTTCATATGCCACAGAGTCCCTGACACAGCGGGCCTGCAGTGCCACCCTGCCAGCCCAGGCCTTGTGGACAGCAGAACGTTGCTGTGCCTGAGGCGCTCCAAGAGGTTGAGTTTGGTTTCCATCAGCACTTTTCCAAGCTCTAAGAGTGCCCTGAAGGTTTCTGTGTCCCTCTGAGAGAAACTCAGTCCCTGGTGTGGGTGGCAGAGCAGTTTCTACGTGTAGGTGTTCTCCACGCAGCTGCCACACGTCCCCCCAGTGTCAGAGGCTCTGAGCTCTTCACCTCCCCCTGCTCTCAGCTGGGAAGGGCAGGTCCCTCCACACCCCCTAAATCCGGGTCACGAGAGCATGTGCCTTTCTAAGGGTGACCAAACCCAGCAGGGATCACAGGCAGCCCTTCCCAAACCGCGCCGCTGCCGCTCTGTGTCCGTAGCCCTGACGGTTTTTTTGTGTCCCATCTCCGGCCCGTTCGCCTCGCCTCTCCCAGCACGTGTTTTTGTATGACTCGGAAATTCATTCCATTATTTCCTTTCTGTTTGCCTCTGCGAAGCTGAGCTCCGGGCAGCCGTCTCCTACCACGGGATGTAGTAGCGGGGCAGAGACCTGGGACGCAGTGGCCTCCTGACATGAAGATCTTCTTCCCTCTGGCACGGGTGGCTGCCTCAGAGTGGCTGCGTGGCTGCTCGGTGAGGGCTCCCAGAGCACAGGGGGGAAGGGACCCAGCTCCGCCGAGGAAAGCTGCTCATCTCCATTCCTAGCAAAGGAAAACTCGAGACTCGGAGGCCAAGAGCGATGTCGCCTTTCCTAGTTTGAGACAAAACGTCTTTCCGCCAGTTTCTTTTTTAATGAAGTGACACAGAGCAAATCCGGTTCACGGTTTCAATGTAGCACTGCAGCTTTTTGGTGAGGAAAAAAAAAAACAACACAGATTTTCATTTACTGAGAATCCTGCAGTCCAGCGAGGAGCACGATAGAAAGTCTTAGCAGGGGCGTGGTGTGCACATTTCTGATGGTACTTACTCTGCTTCAGCTCTGGGTGAGCAGGAGAGAACGCCAAATTCTTGGAGATCGCTTCCTCCTGTGTGAGAACCTGGCAGGGTAAGTCTGCATCCCGTTCTCCAAGCCACTCCACGCTTTTATAGCAAATGGAAGTAACTTGAGGAAAAGAATCTGCAAAGGATCTTTCACCCCAGAGCAGCTGTGGCCAATATCCCCGATGGTACAAAGCTTCCTTATCCCCCGAACTGTCGTGTTGCAATACTTGACATTTCTATGGCAAGGACCCCGTTTCTTCCCATTTCCGCACTGAATTCCTGGGACGACTCCCTGCTCCAGCCTCTGTGCACCTGTCTTGTTTTTAAATGCAGTTATGCCCTGAAGGGTTGGGGGTTTTTTTTAAGTATATTCAATTGTGATTTAGCACTTTTTTGATACTAGCTCATTATTTAATTAGTGCAACCGTTTCAGAAGATGAACAAATAAGGAGTTAAATTTTGGGCATTACACTGAAACAGTCCATCCCCAAGGACAAACCACATCAGCCTGAGGGTGGCTTGGCCCCGTCCGAGCCCAGTGTCCCCAAAGACACCACCTCAAAGGTGCTGTGTGCTTGCTTTTATTCTGAATTACGGAGTGTTTCACAGTGGTTTGGGCTGTGACTGACGTGTTTTCAGACTGTTCCCCTCTGGGGAGATTGTTAAAATGGTTGTGATATGAATTCTTCAGATGCAGAATGCAGCGCAGTGTGTCTGTGGTGATCTCACCAGGCCCTGGCAGGGCTGTGGGACCTGCTGCCACGGGAACACTGTGCCCGAGTAATTCCTGTTTAACTCCAGTTGCTGCTGTATTGTCAGGATTTCCTTTAGTCTCTCTCACCGGTGAGGCTGGGAGGGAAGTGAACCATAATCCCAAGGGCACAGACCTGTAAAGGATTGGCAAGGGGGAGTGGAGATTTTGGGTTAAGTCAATGAATTTAGGAAACCTAACATTCCTTGTTATGCACATGTTGCAATTCATACTGGTGTAAGTGTAAATATTTGGTGTGTTGGCAACAAGTCTTTGGTGAGATTGCAAATTGAACCTCTGCTTGGGAGGAGGGACACCTTTCCTTTCTGACACGTGAGCTTTTTTGGAGGTTGGCTTGGAGGTAACGTGGTGATGAAGACTCCAATCTTCAGGCACTGGGCTCGGTGACCCTGGTGGTCCATGCCAGCCCCATGTGTAAACCTGTGGTTGTCTTTAGTGATCCATTCTTTAGCCAGACACTCCCTTTCTCACCTTTCTCACAGACAGAGCAGTTGTTCTGGCAGTTCAGTGTGGTGAGGTTTCTTGAGGGACTCAGTGCTGGAGACTGACCCTGGGCTGTGCCAGTTTTTGGCTCCTGGCCACCTTCACCCACCCACTGTGCAGTATTCGGGCTCTTCCTCCCTGCAGGGTTTTGTGCTATCTTGAGGAAACTGCCCCAAATTTCTGGTGCTGAACATGACATTGCATCCAGCTGCATCTGCTGTATTACCTGCCCGGGAGGAGTTTGGGCTCCTCTGTTCCTCTCTTTAAAGACAGATTGTGTTTCACAGACTTTGGTTTGTGGGCTGAGCCCTCACTCACGGCTGGCAAACAGAGTTGCCAAGTTTTGTCTTTCTTTTTATAGGAGGGGATGATTTTTTTTTTTTTCAAATTGAAGATGCTTTATCCTTTTTTTATTTTGTGTTTACGAAGAAAAAAAAAAAATCAGCGCTAACCTTAGTTGTTCAGCTGACTTTAAACTTGCTTTGGGATTGTTCTTTTTAGAAGAAATTATGCAACTTTTAGGGGTACACGCCTGTCCCCCCTCCCAGGGAGAAGATGCAGCACCTTCCAGGCTGTACCTGTAGTGAAGTCTGTACCTTCAGGAGGCTGCTGAGACACAGAGCAGATGCCAAAAAGCCCCGAACTCGTCCCGTTCTGTGTGCAGCTGAGGTGGAGCCAATGCTTTAATGCTCCTTCCACCCACCTCAGAAGTTTCCAGCAGCAGCAGCAGCATTTCCCTGGCTCTGCTCAGATCCGTGTTTTGGAGCCAGCACAGCGCTCACAAAGCTGTCGTGTTGCAAAGGTCTCCCTTTTAAATCTCATATAAATAATACCTTAAATTTGTTTTCCCAAAAGAAAAGTACCTGTGCTGTTCTTGCTAAGTCAACCCAGCTCAGACATTTTTCTTACCCACAGAAGAATAACCTGGGATTCCCTGACAGGGCAGAGACAGTCGAGTTCAGTTTGCAATGTGGACATTTTTGCTAATTGTGATGTATGGCAGTGGGGCTGATTTGTAATACAAATGTTATTTAATCTGTCTGTATTTTGATACTTGAATTTCCTTTTATTTCCTGTATATACAATTGTTAATCTGTTCAAATTTGTCTGAATTTTAAACATCTTGTGGTACCAAACATAACCAATCTGTGCAACAACATAGACTGACCTCACTACAACAAGGCGAGATTGTAAATATTCCTGGGCTTCCAGCAGTCGTTTTGTTGTTTTCATAATTGTACAACTTAGAACAGACCGAATTAATAAACAACCTTAGACACACGTGTGTGCTCTTGTGTGTGGCCCCAGTGTTGTGCCCAAGTCCTGCTGGGGGTCTGTGTCAAAGCAGGGCAGTTCTCATCCTGCAGGCACTGGCTGCGGGGGTTTGGGAGCTTTGGTTGAAGCTGTTTTTTCTGCAGCCAGTCATAATGACCCAAACATTGAATATTATTATTTTGAGTCTAATTTATGCGTAAAATCACATCCAAATGTTCTGTTAAAGACAGCACGAGGGTCTGCAGGCATTGTGGGTGTATTCTACACGTGATGGAGGGTTAGAAAAGCACATTTTTACCCCCACTGAAGTACATCTGCAAGGACTGTGTCCCTGGGGGCTCTCATGTACTGGGGATAGCCACTGAAATCCTTTTTTGCAGCATGGCAGCGAGTGGTTCCTGTGACACCAGTACCCATTTGGGCAACCATGGTTCAGAACATTTACCCAGAAAAGACCTGGGGCTTGCCAGGAACTAGGACATTTCAGTATGTAAAATAAGAGCAAGAAATCCAGACATTTAAATACAGGTTAAAGTTCAGATTTTCGTGTCAAGTAAAATCTGACTGATGTGAAATGCTAAATACACCAGGGATTGCTAAATTTATACCATATGTTCCATTTCTAATAGCAAGGCAAGTCAGGTTTTCAGGCTGACATGAAATACACTGAGCTGCTTTAATGGTTTGAAGCACCATGAGGTTTTATCCCTCACAGCCACAGCCCTGGCTGGGGCTGACACCTCAGCAGAGGTTACAGGCCCTGGGCAGAATCTGAGTTTTTAACTGAGTTAAAAAGCCTGATCTGCACTGCAGTTCACTGAGCTCCACAGCCCCTTGCCTTCCCCACCAAATAGTGACAGGTTTTTGAGGAAGGAAGACTGCTGCTTTTTCTAGTTGAGAGGTTTATTCAGATCCTGACGTGCCAAGTGTTATCTCCTGCTGGCCTCGGTGGAGTTGGATGAATTTCTACAAGCTGAGGCAAGATCTGAGAAACTGGAGGAGAATGGATTCCACCCCTGCCTGGCACGTGGAGAATGTGATCAGAAATAATCCAGCTTGCAGCTGGGAAAAGTTCCTTCCTGAGAATTCCCAAACTCTTGCCTGTTGTTGATTGCACTTCCAAACCTGCACCCAACTTCCAGCAGCTCCTCCTGAATGGAACCGAGGCCCCTTGGGAAATCTTTCTGAGAATATTGTCCATCAAGGAAAATTAAAAGGCTGAGGAGGGAATGAATCCACTGCCCTGTAGGGAAGGAAAGTATGAAAACAAAAAATAATTGATCAATCAACAGAAATCTGTGAGAGAAGCTTCCTCAGGCAGCCAGGAGCAGATTAGGGGCAGCCCTGTTACAGGAGGTTGCTGTAGGAACCAGGAACTCCCTGGAGGGATGCAGATAAAGCAGCATCCAGCACAGGAACCCGGGTGACCGTGTGGCACCTGAGAGCACTTCAGGATCAGGTGTACTCCCCTTGCTTTCTCTTTGTCCAACATCCAATTTCTTTCATGCAGGAAAAAGCCACATCAGTGACTTGTGGTGTGCAGGGGACAAAGTCTGGCCAGATCCTTCTGCAGAAGGTGCAGAGACCGTGTCAGAGAGCTCTTGAGCTGAGACACCAACACCTCAGAGGAGAGCTCCTCTGCAGAGTCTGCTTTGTTCGTGTCACAGTCACAGCTTACACAGCTGGAGCCTCTAAATCTTTCCATATTAGTGACTCATATCTGACACTCATCAGATTTAAGACCTTCTTAGTAAATCGTGAAGCAGTGAATAAATAAAACAAGCTCCAACTTTTTTTGCTTATTCCAAGAGCCATCTTATTTTCTTGGTACTTCTTCAGTCAGACCCAAACCCCCTCCATCCCCATTCTCACACATTTTTTGCTAGGAGACAGAGAAAAGCCAAGCCTGAATATAGAGATACATATTTATATTTATATTTATATTTATACACACGCAGACCTGTGTGGGAGAAGCCGACCCCTGGCAGTCCAAAGTCGCTCCAAGGACAATTTCATGCACAATGCTCAGTGTGGAAATGTCACCAGTGACCGCCCACAGCTGGCTCCGGGAGAGAACCGGAGCAGGCCTGGCTGCAGAAAAGCAGGATAAAAGTAAGGGAAGGAACGCGAACCCAGCCTCGAGAGGAAAAGGGGGTTAAAAGCATTTACTGAGCAGCTTTTGAGTAAAAACGTGCACGTTTGTGTACAGACAAATCACCTCGCCAGCTGCGGCCGTGAGGGGACCTGCCTCCCTCTCGTCCCCGCGATCCCCGGCGCGGGGCTGACCCCTAGTGCCGGCCTGAATGAACAGCGGGCACTGAGGGAATGAACAGCGGGCACTGAGGGAATGAACAGCGGGCACTGCCCTCGGCCGCTGCCCGCACCCCGGGGTCCCGCGCCCACCACCCCCAAACCGCCTTCGGGCCCGGCGGGCCGGGACTCCCCCGGACCGCGGAGCACGGCACCCCCCTGCTCCGCCAATGGGCCGCGCCAGGCGCCGTGTCGAGGCGGCGCGGAGGGGCGCTCCCATTACGGGCGGAGGGGGGAGAGAGGGGGGCCGGTGTGAGGCGTGTGAGGCGCCGCTCTGAGGGGCGGCAGCGGCGGCGAGACCCGGGGGCGGCCCGGGCTCTGCCATCGCACCCGGCCCTGCCATCGCACCCGGCCCTACCATCGCACCCGGCCCTGCCATCGCATCCCAGCCTTGCTGTCGTACCCAGCCCTGCCATCGCACCCGGCCCTGCCATCGCACCCGGCCCTGCCATCGCATCCCAGCCTTGCTGTCGTACCCAGCCCTGCCATCGCACCCGGCCCTGCCATCGTACCCAGCCCTGCCATCACACCCGGCCCTGCCATCGCATCCCAGCCCTGCCATCACACCCGGCCCTGCCATCGCATCCCAGCCCTGCCATCGCACCCGGCCATCCCGGCCCAGCTGTGGGGGCGGCCCGGAGCTGTCGGGGAGCGGCAGCGGGAGCTGCAGGGAGCGCTGCTGGCCGTGCAGCCGCCGCACCGTCCTTCCTCCTCCCTCGTTCCTCAGAGCTTGTCCCTTTTCCTTTCCGGTGGGCCCAGAAGGGAGGGCTTGACTCCGGTCACCTGCTGTAAACTCTCCTGCACTTCTCTGGGATTGGGGTTAAACCTTCCGAAGGGCAAACCCCCAAACGCTGGGATGAGGCTCCTTGTGTGCCAATAAACAATTTGCCTTTTTTCTCCCTCCCAGCATTTTTCCCCCTTTAATTTATTTCCTCCACATCCATGACAGCTGCCTGCCGGCGCCTGTGGCACTGAGGGATTACAGAGCCCTCAGGGCCACAGGGCAGGGACAGGGGATGGGAATGGGATGGGAATGGGATGGGATGGGATGGGATGGGATGGGATGGGATGGGATGGGATGGGATGGGATGGGATGGGATGGGATGGGATGGGATGGGATGGGATGGGATGGGATGGGATGGGATGGGATGGGATGGGATGGGATGGGATGGATGGGATGGGATAGGGATAGGGATGGGATGGGGATGGGAATGGGATGGGATGGGATGGGATGGGATGGGATGGGATGGGATGGATGGGATGGGATAGGGATAGGGATGGGATGGGGATGGGGCAGCTGCTCAGAACCGTGGGGACGGCTTGTGAGTGGGAAAGCAACTGGTCATGAGAAACAAAACCAGTAAAGCTCATCGTGAGACCTGCCTGGCCCAAATCCCACCCAGGAGTTTCCCTCGGTGCTCCTTGTGCATTTTGTGCAGTGCCAGACCCAGCTCCTGCCCTTTTCTGATCCTTACCTTTGCGTGAGGAAGCTGAGGATGGGGAAATAGCATTTATAGAGAGCAGAACAACACAGCTCCTGAGGGGACTGCACTTTCCTCTTGTCTCTGTTTCAGAGCTTGGCCTCTTGCTTCCAACCTATAAATCCTGATCCCAGAGGAGGCAATTGTATTTAAATATATATGCATTTCCCCTGCATTAATTTCCTTTCCCATGTGACTGGTGACATGAAGGATTGTAACAGAAGAATGTATTTTTAATGCATTTCCTGCAGATTTCTGCAAGGCAATCTAATTCCTGAGTGGGTTTAACTTGCCACAAAGGCAGAGGACCTCAGGAGCACTGGTAATTGGTCTGGGTGGGTTCTTTTAGTCTACTGTTTTAATGTGCTCCATCCATCTCTCTGATTAGATTAATCTCATTTATTTTAGCCAAGCCATCTAGCTGAAATCCCCACAGAGGAAATTGGGATTTTGAGTCTTTCAGGGTGAGCGCTGGGAGTGTTAGGCAGCGAACTCCACAGGGAGATTTCCAATTTGCCCTTTTATCACGTCAGGAATGTGTAACCCTGGTGATCACACTGAAGGGACCGTTTGGGCTGTGAATCTGCTTCATCCATGAGGGGCTGTGGAGAGCCCACGCAGGTCTCCTCTGCCCTGCTTGAAGCAACTTCCCTAAGAAATTAAACCCAGCCTGGTGCAGAGGGCTCAGCTTTCCAAGAAGGCTCCCATTTTCCTGGCAGGAGCAGAGAGAGCTCCATGGCTGGACCTTCCTCACCTGTGGAATGGCCACGCTTTTGCAGCCCCATCGTCGTGACCGTGCTGGGCGCGGCGAGGGGGAGAGCCTGCCAGTGCAAACAGAAATACCTTCCCCGTTGAAGGGGAAATGGATTTTTTGTTTAAAAGATGGCAATGTTTTTCCAAGCCTGATGAATATGAAAGTCCCCATTTAAAGGAGTCGAACCAGTGGAGAAGCTGGTCACTGTTTGCACGCCCACGCGCCGACAGAGGAGGTGAAAGCAAACTTCCTGGTGTATCCCGATCCAAATCACCTGGGAGTGAGGCACAGTGCCCCGAGCTGTGAGCTGCTGTGCTGAGCAGCTGCAGAAAGCTCTCTGTGAAACAGCAAACCCCATCCCAACAGGAGAGGCAGAGCCCTGGTGGTGTCACAACCCTCACTTCCAAAACACGAGGCAACCTGGAGCGTAGCTGCATCAGTGGCTGTTGGAAATTGGCCTTACAGGGGGAAGGCAATGAGGGTGGAGGGCAGAAAGTGTTAGCAGGTGTTTTGGGAGGGTGTGGAGGGGAGAGCAGGGAAGACTGGAGTTTTCCTCTGCCCAGTCCTCCAGGAAAGCTATTTTTGCAGGAGCTCCTGGGCGCCAGACAAGGTTTGGATTGTTCCCGTGCTGGATGCTGGTGCAAATACGTGGGCAGACAGCTGGATCCTGAGGAGCTCCCAGTGTCCCAGCAGGCGTGTGAAGGGCTATTTTACACCTTGTCCAGGTGAGAGGATGTCTTGGCGTCGGGTTTGCCATGGTCCCTGATTTTGGTTTGGAGTGCTCTGGAGAAGTGAGTGCCTGCTGCAGTGCTGCCCTGCAGGGGCATGCAAGGTGTGTATGTGCCCATGACACACCACGTGCTCCACCAGCAGCTATGGTATCTGTCAATTCCCTACTCCTCAGGTGGTGCATGACCTTTCCTGTGAGACGTTCCATCTCTGGCTGTTGCCACCTCAGTCACAGTGGATGTGTCTGAGCTACAGGGAGCAGCCACTTGGAGCAAACCACCCCTTGTCCTGTCCAGCCTCCTGTGGGCAGTGCCCGGTCTCGGGGTGTTCCAGAGCAATCTGTCATCTGTGTGTTTAGGGCATGGCTTGGTACTGGGTAAACTGAGGCTTGGAGGGGTTTGGTTCATGGTCACACAGGCAGCCTGGCCACAGCCCAGGCATTGTGCATGGAGCTGGGAGTTGTGCATGGAGCTGGGGAGAGGCTTCTCGTGCCAGCTCACCCCCTTGGACACCCCCACACCCAAAATTGGGTTTGGGCTCCCCGTGCAAAGCACTGGGTTGCTGTTGGTGCCGCTGGCTCTGGATAATCTTTGTATTTGCTGACTTGACTAAATTGTGGCTTGGTGGAGAGCTCGGCTCTGGGGAAGCTGAAGGTACAGGGAGGCCCAAACCACACACAGCGCTCAGGGAGGAATTGTGATCCAAAAAAAAAAAAAAGTTCAAAGGTGTTTTTGGCTTAATGCGGTTTATCTAGATTGCTTTATGTTCGTTAATCTGTATTAACACAAATTCTCTTGGAATGGCTGCCTGGGGAAGGGTTTGCTCAGCTATTCTGACAAGGACAGACTTTTCCAAAAGTAAAATGTTTGAGCTGGGAAGAAAAACCCAGGTCCTGTCTGGCGTGAGTACATGGAAGCCTTGTGAGCAGAACAAGGCTGTTTCATCCCTGGCACCCACAGACACTAATGACTGATCAACTTCCCCCACTACCATGGAGGATTAATCCCCCTGTTCTTCCTGGGGTGATGTGAACCCCTTTTCCAGCTGACGTGCCAGAGCGGATGGCACAATTAGTTAGTGAACTTCAAGGTAAATTGGAGGTCAAGCCCAGATTTGAGGGTGGTGGTGGGTGTGAGCGTGACCCAGGGAGCCATGTGATGTGGGTGACGTCCTGGAGAGGCAGGTGATCTCCCTGTCCTCTCCTTTCCCCAGGGCTGGGATTAGGAGAGATTTTACAGCTGAGTGACCAGGCTCATGGTGAGGATTGGTTCACAATGGCTCAGCCCCCAGCCCCTTATCAAGGAAACTTCTAGGTCTTGTATGGCCAAGCTGGGCACCAGCAGAGCAGTTTGTTCCTGTCCCTGGGAGGCACCACCCCTTTGCATCCATAGGGATTTCTCACCTTGAGAACAGGCAGAGAAACAGCCAGAGAAACCTGGAACTTGTGGAGATGGATGGCAAAGCCCAGTGCTTCGGAGAGGGTTATCTAATGCTTGAACCTTCACCTGTCATCTGAGTGGACTTTTTGCTCTTCAGAAGCCATGCAGCCTTGGGCAGGTCCTTGCACCAGATCCCACCTCTTCCCACCAGCTGCCTGTGATCAGGATTGCTTGGGTGCCACAAGGCTGGAGACCTCTTGGAGACCAGTGGATCAGCTCCATGAAGGGCCCAGCTCCAGCTCCCAGCAGCCAGGAGCAGCAGCAGGCAAGCAAAGCATTCCTGCAGAGCTGGGATGGGAGTTGTAAGCAGGACCTGGGGCCTGCCCCAAACCCAGGGGACTCCCTCCTCCCCCTGCCCGTGCAAACACCAGATTAACAATTTATTTGACATGTTGCGGCTGGTTAGTTCTTCACCCGCTCCCCTGATCAGAGGGAATAAGTGTTGCAGTGTGCAATAATGTTCATTTCAGGTGAGGGTAAATATAGAAAGGAAAACCTGCTGAGAGCAAGCCATTTATTCCTGAGTTTGGAAGCCTCTGCTCATAAACAGTCAGTCATGCCCATTTGGAAAATCCCAGTGTGGTTTTCTTGGCCATCCTAGAAGAACATTTACTTTCCTGTAGGTTAAGAAGTCCGTTTTAAATAAAAAAAATAATGTCATCTCACTTCCAGCTGCCCTCGGGCGTTTAGGGCTTGTTGACACACTAAGGCCGCTCTGTTCTCATGCAAAAGTGGTCTGATGCAGGAATTAGGAAGGAGATCCTGCAGGGCTTCCCCAGCTGGTTGAGCCGTCAGCCCCTTGTTCTTTGGGTTCTCCTTGTTCCCCTTGGGATTTTATCAGATGTTTTAGCCATGTGTAGGGTTAAAACCCCCCAGCTTTTGGGGGTGTGGATTCAGGGATGTGCTGGGGGTGCCCTGAGAGCCCCGTGCACGGGGAGGCTGGGGTAGAGGGATGAGCTCATGCTGGACCAGAAAACCTCTGAGGGTTTTTGGGAGAGCGTGCCAAGGGCAACAAGACAGTGAGGGCTGCAGGAGCATCCCTCAAACAAGCCAGCAGCCATGGTCAGCCCATGGTGACCTGCTGCAGCACAGCAAAGACACCCCAAAGCAGTGCTGTAGGAGGAGGCTGAGGAAGGTGGGGAGCCCCTGGCACAGCCAAGCTCTGCCTCTCTCCTCCATCCCAAAAGTGGCACCGAGGAGCCGTGCGGGAGAGCAAAGCGGCCGGTTTGAGTTGGACGCCTGCCCCTGTCTGCCCCGCAGCTGGCACCAGCCAGCTCCCTCCTCTGGAGTGTTCTGCAGTCAGTAAGGGTCTCTCCATGTTTTCTGACAGGCTCTGGATTTGGCTCAGATTTGCCTTGGTTTCCAAAGGCAAGAGGCAGTTAAGTCTCTTGGAAGAATGAATTAATTAGCAAATGCCTTTGGTCAGGTCAGTGCCCTGAGCAGTGTGCCCGTGCCTCAGCACCAGGTACAGGCTCAGAGAGGCTGCTCTTACCTCACATATTTCCAGAGTTCTACATGCATCATCTCACAAAAAAGAAAGGGAAAAAGCCTCCCCCGGAACGCAGTATTGACTTTAATGGTGGCATTTGTGTAAGCAACAAAATATTGACGCAGTTGGCTGGGGTCTGGCCGGGGCTTCTGGAAATAAACTGCTGCCTTGTTAAATTGTAGATGGAAATGCAAGTGGGAAAATGACTGACATCTTACACAAGGCGGGCAAATAAAACCGCTGCTTTACTACGGCATGAAAAAACTCAGGAATTAATAGGTCTCCTTCTGCTCCAGGGTGTTGGATTTATCCCCAAGTAAGATCCATAAACTATTTTAAGGAGAGAAGTGCTACTTTTAAACATGTGTGTCTGGGTCCTGGAGTTCCCGTGGTGTCACAGTTAACCCCTGCCTTGTCAGGGGCAGCAGAGCAGCCCCCCAGAGCCCCCCCAGCCCACCATAGCCCTGTTCCTTGAGGCAGCATTCTTGCCAGTGCACAAACACATCAACACCTGATAAATGATGAGGTTGCTTTCAAAAGATGTTTTCCTGTGATGTGTTCCCACAGCTTTTGTCAGAAATGTGTTCAGGCCTCGACCTGGACTCTGAGCTTGATTTTACCAGTGTGGGACATAAAATGTACTTTAAAAACCCCACCTGCTCCAAAGCTGTGTCTGACTCAAAGCAGATGCACCGAGCATTGCTGAGTCCATCTGGGGTGTGACCCAGCACACCCCAAAAGACTCCTTTTGACTTCAGTAGCTGAAGACCTTTTATCATCTTCTATGGGAAATGTGATTAACAGAGCTGTAGAGAGTGATACATCACTTTCCTTTCTACCCAAAGCCCCTTCCTTCTCCACCCACATCCTGATGATCTCCCAGCTGACGTACATGTGCTCGTGGAAAAGTAGGATGTGATAAAAGCTGTGTTCCAGTGGCACAGGGTCCGACTCACCGGCAGCAGCGACACCAGTGTAATTATACACGCTCCCGTCCGATCTCCCAGTAATTATTCTGGAATAAAAGCCTGCCTATTTCTGTAAGACCTTATGTCACTTGGAAAGCTGTTATAAATTCAGCTGGAAAAAGGGACCCTTATTCTGGGATAAGTGTGGTTAGTGGTTAACTGGGAACGGGGCTATTCCTGGCGTTGCCATCGAGCTTCCCGGTGACGCCGGGGAAAGTCACTTCACCTCAGCGTGTGTCACCTTCTCCTGCTGCAAACTGGGAATTACAAACAAGGGCTTTCGCAGGCAGCCTTTTAGGAAGCCCCATGACTCTGGAAAAAAGGTGTCACAGGGTGCCAGGCAGTCATTTAGTGGGACCTGGTGCTTTTTTACTCACCTTGGAGGCATCTGGATCAAACTGTAGGCTGGGGAAATGAGGGACGAGTGTTGGGGACCGGCTGAGCCGCGTGAGCCTGGGCTGTTGGCGTGTTACTGGGAATACTGTGTTTTCCTCTCGGTTTTTAAAAATAGTCTATTCTGTTCCAAGTTGTAGACCACAGCCCTCGCTGGGGCATTGAAATGTCTGGGCTGCTGTTTTCTCGAGCCAGCACCTTCCAGTGTTCAGGGTTGGGATGCGATGCCAGCATCCATCCCCTCAACTGCTGGGTCCAGCAAAGATGGGGAGTCCTGCCCTGGACTGGCAGCATTCTGGTTCTCATGGACAGGAGGGAAAGGGAAATCTGGTCCACTCTTCTCCCTGCAGCATCCCTGCCTGGTTCAATAGCTGCTTCTGCAAGCCCTAAGGGCCTCGGGGACTTTTGCCTCTCAGCAGCTTCTTGTGCAGCCTCAGAAACTGCTTTTGGCTCAGCATCACACAAGCACACACAGCTGAAGATGCAGCTCGTTCCTTGCACATGGCATTAAATCCATGCTAGAGGTGGGGAGAATCCTCTCAGAGGCTTTTATCATTTGCACAGACAGTGCAGGCTGGCTCACAGCCAGAATCCATCTGCTTGCCAAAGCGGGTGCTGCCCACGGAGCAGCAGGACCAAGGTGCTGATGCCAAGAGGTGCAGGCAGAGCCTGCCCTGGCGCGTTCCCACGGCCTCTGTCCCTGCGCAGGCACCGCAGTGGGGCTCACTGCCGCTCGGAATTGGGCTGGAGCCAAGGAGGCAGAGGGGAAAAAGCCTTTTACAGTCCATTAGTGCTCCCCAGAGCCGTTCAGCCCCTCTCGTCGTAAAAGTGGTGGAAGCCACAGAAACATTACGGCTGGTCTGCAGAAGATGCTGGTCTGCAGGAGATGCTGGTCTGCAGAAGATGCCAGCCCACCTCCCGGCTCCGTGTCCCTTCCCAGGGGCTTCGCCAAAGCCGCTGGCCCTCGCGGCAGTTCGGCTGCTGGAATTCCCTCTGGGAACCAGCTGGCAAAGGGCTGGTTCCCTGTCCATCCCGAGCTCCCCCCGGGCAAAATGTACATGGGAGGGTTCCAAGTGCAAATGTGTGTGTGCTAATGGGAACTGAATTGCCTCTTGCCCCGCAGCCTTGCAGCTTGAGGAAAACAAGGCAGGGGCTAGGAATGACCTCATATCGCCTCCCAGGGAATGTTTTGCCAGATGAAGGGGGGAGAGGCAGCATCAAGACAGCACAATGTATGTATCTCTCTCCCTGTGTAAACATCTCTGTAGCTGCAGAAACCTCTTAAAACCCCGAATGAGAGGAGAACAGCTGCTTTGATCTGTGGATGTGGTTGTTGTTTTCTGAGTGCAGATCCGTTCTTTTTTTAATTTTGCTTCAAATTAAAAAAATGCCTGTTGTGATCTTTTGCTTTTATTTCTTGGCGAGGGACCGGAGAGTGGTGCAGTAAATTTTCATGACTCCCCATGTAACCGTTTCAGCATGGCTGACAATTCCTCGCCGGCTCTTCAGCGCCGCAGCACAATGGGCCGAATCTTCTGGCCCTACATGAAGCCAAAGCAAATGGATTTTGCCCAGAAGTGCACAACGGGGAGTGGAGGCAGCAGGGAGGAGAGTCCTGCCACCTCCTTCCCCGCCACACACACACACACACAAGGCTCAGGCTGGCGGGGTTGTCCCAGTGCCTGTGGAGGGTTTTGGAGTCAGCTCCCGGGCACGGATCCATGCCAGCCTATGTGGCACCAACAGGAGCTGGTGAGGAGCCATGGGCCGAAGCGCTGGGGTGTTCTGCAGGTGATGTCAGTGTGACTCGTGGCACTCTCTCCAGACTCCCTGTGTGATGTCAGGAATCCCCATCTGCCCGACTTTCCCCTTGGGGGACGGCCCTGTGCTTGGAGGGCCACCAAAGCATGCGCAGCCCTGGCACCACCACTGGCCCTTTGGCCACTGGAGCGGGCAGCGTGCTTTGGGAAGATTACACAGCTTTTCTGGGAATTCCTGGACATCAGCAGTTCACTCCAACCCCACTGCTTCGCTGTGGTGCTTCATAACCCTGTTGGAGGAGCGAGACATGGAGGTCAGCCCCCTGGCTCCTGCGGCATCACCCACCCCCCAGCAAGGTACTGGTTTAACTGGGAGTGCTTGGCTGGAGACCTGTCCCCACTGAGGCAGTCTGGGCATGAGAGAGGAGTTTCTTCATTCCCCCAGTGCTGTCACGTGGCTGCTCGGTGTTTTGGCGTTTTAATTACACACGGTCCTGTGTATTTAAGGCTGGTTTATGGGTGTTTATACTAATGCGTAAACCTGCAATTTAGAAGCTCAGTTATAAATCAACATTGCTGAAGGTCTTGTCCCTCGTGCCGTGAGATCGGTCTCCAGATTTAGAAGATAGGTTAGAAGGAAAAAAAGGAGGACTGTTTAGTGTTCCTCTGGTTATGGTGATAAAGGATCACAGGATGGGGTGCGAGGTGCGGTTGCCGGGCACAGAGATCCGCCAGCGTAACCCAGAGCAGAGTTTCCATTTTAACTCTGCTCTTTTGAGTCTCTGCCGTAAGAGACTTGTGTTTCTGCAGCGAATTCCAGCCCAGAAAGACAAGCAGTGCCACAGCTGCTGATGTGATACCCACAGGAGGGTGGTGGCACCCCACTGGTGATGTCTTCAGATCAGGATGTGGGCTGCAGTGGCCAGAGCCCCGTCCCACTCAGCACCTCAGGGGAGGAGCTTTTGTACCCAGGAGCTCCTGGCACACACTGGAGCTGGCTTCCTCCAGCAGCAGTGCCCAGGGGGATGGCACTGGTGGCTCATGGTCCTCTCCCAGCACAGCCTAAGGACAACACCTCCACATTCATATTTTTATGTACAACTTTTTTTACAGCTTTAAGAATCATTTGTGCACCTTTGTCCCTTACCAGCTGCCGTGGAGCCTGGCTGTGCCAGGGCTGGGTTTGGGTTACTGTGTGCTCCTGGAAACCCCCTCCCAAAGGGAAGGTCCCTGTGCCATGAGGGCAGCACAGGGAGGGGGTGTCTTTGTAGGGAAGACCCAGGGATTCCTCAGCATCCTCCTGTCCAGCTGCAGTCCCTCCTCTCTGCCATGGGTGCTTTGGCTTAGCTGGACATTTCCCACTGCCTCCAGCCCACTTTGTCAATCTTTAGGGGTTATTAGGACAAAAGGGAGTTCAGGAGGGTGCAGGGGCAGCACAGTGGGCTGGGAGGGAGCCCACGGGCAGGGTGACCCTGTGGGCACAATGACCACTGGGGCTATCAGGTGGAATCACTGCACACCTTCCTCCCATCCCGCTCCTGGCTCCAGCCTTAATCTCCCGCTGCAGTTTCCTGGCTGGCAATGCCTCTCCTGGCTCAGGGAGCAGGAACACCCCGGAAGAAAGATGGTGCCAGCAGCTCCCAGCGCCAGGCTGGTCACGGGGTGGGGCAGGGGTCCCCCTGCCTCCCTGGGGTGCCCCCAGCTCCAGGGGCCGGGCTGTGAGAAGGTCCCGCAAGCAAACAAAAAAACACTGAACATTTCAGAAAGGTCTTTTTCTTCCCCCTCCACCCTCATTTCCAGTCCTCCTCCCACCTCCCAGGGCAGCCAGCAGAGCTGCTCTCCGGCCCTGTTTCCCCCTGCCCAGCACCCCGAGACTCTCCAAAAGCCACCAAGCCCAGCCGGGTCGTGCCATCTGCAAACTCTCGGGTTTTTTAATGATATCTATTTTTTTTCCTTGTCCTTTTCTTTCCCACCCCTTGCCTTTTCCCATGCCATACGCCTCCCCCTGGCCCCCCTCCCCTTGCCACCACCCCAAGCCCTCGGCTGGCCGAGGGGCTGCGAGGTGCGGGGTGGGTCTGGGGGTTGCGGGGGGCTTTGCATTGATGCATTGATCGCCCATGGTCTCCGCCTGACCTCCCTGCTCCCAGGGAAGCAGTCTCCATGGCTACTGGCCCTTCTCCTTCAGCGCAGACTGTAAATTCCTGCAGGCAAAGCCCAGCCTTGGGGGTGCGAGGGGGGGAGCCGTGAAGGAGTAACCAAAGCCAAATAGAAAGAAAGAAAGAAAGGCTGGGAGAGAGAAAAAGGGCGTTGCTTGGATGGGGCTCTCCTTTCCACTCCCCTTTCCCAGGTCCCCAGCACCAGGGCAAGGCGCCTGCTTCCCCCCTCCAGCACTGCTGCTCCTGCTCCTGCTGCTGCTGCTCTTGCAAAACTGGAATTGGCTGGGATTATTTAAGGGAAAAAAAAGGAGGAGAAGGGATCAGAGCAGCCGCCAGAGAGAGGGCGATAGAGTCCACTTTCCTCCAACTGCCCTGGGTCTCCCTCCCTCGCTCTCTCCTCTTCAGCAACACCAAGAGCCCCAAACTGAACCCAGAGCAGCTTTTTCCATCAGTTCAGTTCCCTTCCCTCCCTCTGTCTCACACACGGCAAGGAGAGAGCCCCTTCCTCCCTTTGATTTTCCTTCGCATGCTCAGCCCCTTGTTTCCTTTAAAGCACTAGAAATCCCCCTTCTTGCCCCCGCTCCTCCCTGCAGACTGGGATTGCAATGGGAGCTTTGCAGATTGCTGGATTTTCCATCCTTTTCTTTCTCCTCCACTCTGGAAACACGCTGGCAAATAAAGCCAGTCAAGGTAAGAGAAAATCTTCCCTGCTCGAAGGTTTGCTGTTTGATGTGTGGATTGGGCAGCCGGATCTCCTCGTTAGAGCTGGGGTTTAAGTGCAGGCTGGAGAAGGCAGCAGCAGTAACAACAAACAGTGGAGGGGATTTTAAATGTCGCTAGCAGATATTCTCGCCTACTGCCTTGGAACTGGGGTTGGGTTTGTAAACTCTTTGATGAGTTGCGTTTCTTAGACTTTAGTTCTTTTGGTTTGGACTCTTTATCTCAAGGCAGGGGGTGCAGGGGCAAAAAATTGGGGTGGGCAAACAAGTCTGCATCCATCACAGGCAAAATGTGGCTGTTTGGAGAGGCTTGGGGGGCTCTGCTGGTTTTGTGTCTGTGAGATGGGGCTACCACGGCAGCAGTGTGGGCGAGGAGGCTGCTCCGGGCTGGGCTGGAGGGCAGGGATGGCGGAGCAGGCGTTGATAACGTCGGGAGGCTGCGTCTGTGCTCGGGGACTTCACATCGGCACGGGGGAATCTCAGATGTTGGGAAACTTCAGGTAGCTGAGCACAGCTAAGCCTGAAAATTAAGGGAGCTCTTTTCCCTATCTCGTGGTAAGAGAGGTATGTCCCATCCTTATCAACTTTGGGCTTTTCTGTTTCACAACTCCCGTATTGAGGCAGAGCCTCCCCTTCCCAGACGTACACACGGAGCTTTATGTATGGTCTATCTATACCTTGGCTTTTCTACAGCACCTCTATATTTAGCTCAGATTTTTTCTATACACGCGCGCCGGAGTGCGCGCGCCCACACGAGCACACACAGCCCTACACATGATCCTGTTGGCTGTCTCAAAGAGGGTTTTCTCCTTCATTCACCACTATCTGTGCAATCTGTCGGGTTTTCTCTCTTTCTTTCCGTAGCATGTGAGGTTTCTCTGGCCGTGCCGTTGTGGCAGCTGCGGTGTTTGTGCGTACGGTGAGATTAAATAGCGTGTGAATGAACCTCGGAGCGCAGGCTACAACGAAAGATCTCTTGGAGGAGGGTTCCAGCCACGCGCATGGTTGCCCGAGCCCTGTCACCGACAAAGTTAGAAGGAATTTCAAGGCTATTGTCTTATCTGGCTCAAAGTGTTTCTAAAACAATAGGCGACTTCTCCGGAGGGCAGCCTGGGCAAGCAGGAGAGATTTTCCAGGGCAAAGGTTTGGTGAGAAGGCGTCCAGCTTCACATAAAGCTTTATGATTTAGGCACAGAAAGGAATGCTTAGGTTTTTATCCCCCCTCAAATTATCTTGAGTGTATGCATTGCTTTCATTTCTTATCATAATATTTATTTATTAAGGCCTTTTGGTTTCCAGTTCCATTTAAGCCTGAGCCAGAATTGCATTAAAATAGCAAAGTGAAATTCCATCGTGCAGAGACTTGACAGATCCCTTCAGGGAAGGAGAGGGGTGGAGTGGGGGTGGAGAGAGGTGAGCTCAATCCTGCGCCGGGGTTCATCGCCCGCCGTGCGCCTGGGACAGCGCGGCTCCTCCCGGGTGCCCAGCTTGGAGAATTGATCCCTGAGGCTGCAGCTGGGGGGTTCTGCGGGCTGGGGAGGGGGAGGTGTCTGCAGAGAGGCAAAGGTTGGTGTCTGTGAGGCTGTGAGGACTCTGGGCAGGGGTGGGCCTGGTGCTGGTGGTCCTTTTTGGATGAGGTTGAACTCATGGGCATCGTTAGGGCATCGCTGATGGCAGGTACAACATGTGCCTTTCCTCAGAACCTGCTGTCTCCTGGGTTTTCTGACGGTCACTGAGCTCTTTGGACCCGCTCTGTGTGCCTGGGTCATTTCTGAAAAGCATCAGGTGTGTGTTGCAGGTGACTCGCCAAGGATAGGGCACACATCACCCCAAAACCTTTGCCCTTTTGAGGGACAGCCACCCTTGCCAGGTGACTCACTGGCTGGGAAGGGCTCCTCTCCCATCTGTCTTTTCTTGATGGGATAACATTGTGTCGTGGTCGGGCTTGCTGGCTCATTTCTTGTACTGAGTTACCCCAGAAAGTTTAGTCTGTGGGGAAGGAAGGATTTAGAGAGCTGGCTGCTGGGCCTGGAGGGTGTCTGCCAGTGGACCTGGCTGGCTGTGGAGTCAGCTTAGGGCTGGGGAAGCTTTCAAGAGGAGAACTGGCAGTATAAATCTAAATAACCATAGGGAGGCTCCTGACACACATTCACATCAGCGGTCCGCAGGCCAAGCTGCCCACGTGCTGCTGTGCCCACCACTCCTCTGGGTTTTGGGTAGATAATGTCACCCCCAGTCCTCTTGTCTGTCAGTCCATCCCACAGCCTTCCAGACAGAAGAGTTGGTCCTGACCTCCTGCTCTGGGTGGAGCAGTGCCCTCACCTGCTGTCTGCCAGCATCGGTCCCTCCCTGATGCTGGGAGGACAGAGCCCAGGGCCTGGCAGCTCTGAGCCCTCCTGGGCAGTGCCAGCCCCTCTGGCAGCACCCTCATCGCTGGGAACACATCCCAGGATTTGCCACTTGCCCCTGCAGCTAATTACACATCCCCTGAGATGATGCTGTGCTGTGGGGCCAGGAGGGAGAGGCAGCATCTCACCATCCCTGGGAGACCCCAGCACCCCGGTTTGCAGCTCCTGGCATTCCCACGACCCCATTTCAGGGTCCTGGGTGGGATGAGAGCCTCAGCCCAGCCCACTGGCACTGGATGGTTGATGGTGACACCAGCCCTCCTGGCCACTGTCCCACGTGTGGGGCTGGTGTGCTGCGATGCACCTGCAAAGCCCACGCCGCCAGGGATTATTTTTCTGTATTTTTTTAAGGAGTCTAAAATTTTCCAATTGCAGCGTGGAGATGCTGTTTGATTCCCCTCCCACTGCAGCCAAACCTCCTCCCCCTTGGCCTCTGCCTTCCTACCTCTCCAGCATTCACAGTGTGTGACTGTTGTGCCTGTCCCCTCCGCCCCGCTGAAATATGAAATGTAAAACTGTAAACATTTCACATACACAGTTCAAAGGAGATCTTTGACTGAGGACGTCTAACATGCCTGTACCGAGATTAAAAAAGGGGAGGGGGTGGGTAGGAAGGAGGGAAGAAGAGTTTTTTTGTAACTGCCAACTGGAGTATAAATATTCAGACACCTTGAGTCTTCCAGTGCCGATGTATTGCTCTCTCCAAACTGCTCAGGAGTTTGGGGGTTCTTGTCTTTTATTTTTATATAGGTTTTTTTCCTTTGCAGACAGCCACACCAGAGTACTCCGTTTAGGAAAACAGTATGCATGATTGACCTTAGCATTCACTTTCAAAATTCTAAGTCCCCTGAGAGGCTTTAGGAGAAGCCTGAGATGGCAAATAAAGTTTGCTCTGTCTGGCAGCACTGGAGGATGCCTGGCTGTGTTTTGGAGAGGCCGTGTCCCCGCTGGAGATCTTGAGATTGTTGCTCCCAGAGCAAAAAACAAACACATTTTTTAAGGCAAGGCTGGGTCAGTCCAACAAGTCAAAAGAACAACAACAGCAATGACAATTCCATGGGGAGATGAACAGGCTGCTGGTATGGAGCACCAAACCCTCTGTGGGATTTGATGGAATTGGGTTGAAGTGACCAGGGTTGGCACGATGAGGTGGGATGGAGGTGGAGGGAACATTTCCTACCCAGGGAATGGTGGTGGAGCTGGGATCCATCAGGATGACCCGGGCTGCTGCAGAGGATGGACAGCTCAACCTGGCTCTGCCCTTATGGCAGTGGGAAGCATAAGTGAGGGGGATAAAAAAACCCTTTTCTGGGTCATTAACAGCTTTGGGGAAGCAGAACCCATGGTGAGGGTTATAGGGCAGGGTCTGGGCATTGGGCAGGAAGGTCACCAGGCTGGGAATGGTCCCAGGTCTTTGCTGTGATTTGTGGTTCCTCCTCCTTCTGTACTCCATCATTGCACAGGGCCAAGGGCTGGGGCTGCACCTCCTGTGTCCCACCTGCTTTTGGGAAAGCTGGGTGGACGTGCAGGGCACGGGGCTGTGCAGGGGTCTCCATTGCATGGTGAGATGCACACATCCCCTCTGAGCCATCCTGAGCACAGGTACCTGCCCAGGGACCCCCATCCTGGCAGCAGGACATCACCCAGCCCCTGAGTCAGGATCTCTGAGTGCAGATGACACTTCTTTAGCACAGAAGGCTGCCCTGCAGAGCATCCTCCTCCCTCTCCTGGCCCATATTCCCCCCCAGGGGCTGCCACTGCCCGTGGCCATGCCCTGAGCCAGTCCTGCTGTGGTGCAGCACGAGTCACCCCTGCAAGCTCCCTGGACGAACAAATGATTAATAAACTGCACCACAGTGTCTGAGGTGGTTATTAATACCCTGGTAAAAGGAGCTACTGAAGTTATAAAGCTTTAATTTGGCATTAAGGCCGAGTGGAAACTCCGCGTGTCTGCCAACAGCTACACACACATCCCCATACAGACAGGCTGTTAATATATATGCCTATATAAAAACAAAGAATAAAATTAATTTGTAGAAAAAGCTGAAGCACTTGCAGGAGAGGGGAAAAAGGATAGTGGGTTTGTTTGTTTAGGATTTTTCAGGCCAGTTTTTGCTGTCCTGTCTCACCCCCCCTCCTCATATTTATTAGACCTTTTAGCCTAGGGCTAAAACCATCTTTTATTATTTTTTTTTTAAAACAACATAAGGAAGTGAGGAAAGAGCCTCAATCCAGGCTCTAAAAATATACGAGCTGTTGCTTTATGCCCCTCCTCGCTGTCGGGTGTGACACCGCAGGGCACAGAGGTGCCACAGCCCCTCTGCTCCCGGTGGGTGCGCGCCGCTCCCGGGGAGGTGGCGGTCCCCCCGCTTTTGGCACGCTCGAAATGGCAGTGGCGTTGAAACCGTCTGCCTCCGCTGCCTTTGAAATGGAGAATAAAGCTGCAGCTGGAGCGGAACGGGGCCCAACAGCCAGCGCTGGAAAATCCCACCCACAACGGAATAAAAAACATGGCCCGAGGCGCGGGGCGAGCGCCGCAACCTCCTGCCCTTCCCCGCAGCCCCCGGCCGTGGCCGAGCCGGGGATGCTGCTGCCCTCCGAGCAGCCCTGGTCGGCCCCAGGGAGATGTGGTCCCCAGCAAGACCCAACATCTTCATGAAAACCAAATTCCCGGTGCAGAATTGCCGGTGCCGGGGGTTTGAGGCACGGTGCGCCCATCTGCACCGCCCGGTTTGGGCTCCTTTCAGGAGGTTTAGGGTGGAAAACACTGGGTTTTGATTATTTGTGGAAGGGAGAAGTGGAGGGGGTGTAGGGGTACAGGTTTGCAGGGGGACTGGGAAACTCTCCAAAAAACCCACTGGGATTTGGGACCTTGAATGGAGCAGGACCCCTGGAGTAGGGGGACAAGCTGGGCACAGCCCAGTGAGGAACTACTGAGGGCAAATAGGGACAGGAGCATCAGTAAGGGTTTTTTATTAAAAAAAAAAAATTAAATCTTCACTTGTGTTGGAGATGAGCCCTCTCACATGGTGGCAGCAACTCAGAGCACCTGCAGTGAGGTCACAGGCAGCTTTTTGGATGGAGAAAATTCTGCAGGAAAAATGGGCTGGCCTGAGAGAAAACCTTCCCTTTCATGGGAAAATGCTGCTTGCATTGACAAAAATGCTAAAAACTGAGTTTTTCAGAGTGTTTTACTTTAATTCACTACATCATTTCTGAAGGATACTGAGGAGCCAAAATTTCAGCATTCTAAAATTGGGATCTTTGCCAATCCCAGGATGGCTCCTGGAGTGCCCAAGAGGGTATTTATTCACTCTTCCCACAAACACAATTTTTGGGGCTTTTCTTTTTTTTTCCTTTTCTTTTTTTTTTTTTTTTTTTTTTTTTTTAAAATCCTGTAACCTTTCAGAATGACTCTAGCTTTGGAAAAATTAGAGTGGAAAACTGATAATGTTTTCTTTTGTACTTTCGCTGCTGTGTAATCTTTCCAAAGTTAGACAACTTTTGAAGTTACAGGAAAAAAGATAGGAAAAAAAAGATGCTACACATGTGTGAGTGTGCATTCGGTGCCTCATGCATGTTGTTCGTGGTCTTGAGTTTGAGAGTGCAGAAGGAAAAATAAATAGGAAATAAAATTCCCCCAAAAGTGAGATTCCTGGCAAAATGCTGAGAAAGTTTCAATGATGTGATTTATGCCTGGTGGATGCTTCATGTTCTGAGCGTTTTGAGGGGAAGGAGATGGGGGCTGATGGATTGTTTTTTTTTTTTTTTTTTTTTTTTTTTTTTTTTTTTTTTTTTTTTTTTTTAGAATCCTGTAACCTTTCAGAATGACTCTAGCTTTGGAAAAATTAGAGTGGAAAACTGATAATGTTTTCTTTTGTACTTTCGCTGCTGTGTAATCTTTCCAAAGTTAGACAACTTTTGAAGTTACAGGATGGGAAAAAGGAAAAAAGATAGGAAAAAAAAGATGCTACACATGTATGAGTGTGCATTCGGTGCCTCATGCATGTTGTTCGTGGTCTTGAGTTTGAGAGTGCAGAAGGAAAAATAAATAGGAAATAAAATTCCCCCAAAAGTGAGATTCCTGGCAAAAGGCTGAGAAAGTTTCAATGATGTGATTTATGCCTGGTGGATGCTTCATGTTCTGAGCGTTTTGAGGGGAAGGAGATGGGGGCTGATGGATGGTCTGTACTCTTTGGTTCCCACCTGAGTGCCAGGGTGGGTGCCCGGGGTGCCAGACCTGAAACTGTCACCCTGGCACCATGACTCGAAGCATCACAGGGCGATTTATAACTTTGGGGGAGCACTTGAAGGCGACCAGGACCTGCAGATTCAGTAGACTTTGGGTCAGCATCAGCTTTGCTGCTGCTGAGTTCCCATGCCCGTTGTGGCCAGCGCTTGGCATCCCCCCACATCCCCCTGCTCCAGTGCCACCACCTCCCAACACCCCTCTGGGAGCGCAGTGAGGGATGCAGGAGCTTGGGGTGAAGTCACTGGGATGCTGAGCAGCCACATTCAGCTCCCCAGAGGGACAAGTGGCCCATGGCTGCCCTGGCACAGGCAGGGATTGATGCCACAGCACCGTGGTGCCACGGCTGCTGTAGGTGCCAGCCAGGAGCAGGGCCCTGGTCCCCGTGCAGTCCCTGACGTCCCCACCGTGGTGGGTCAGCCTCCAGCCGGTGATTAATGGCCCAAGGGAGGCCGTGGTGGCCGCGGGCCATGGCTAATGTCAAATAACAAATATGAATGCGGGCTGTAAATATTTATACAATGCGCAGGCACGTGCCGCCTCCCTGATGCAGGGACAAAGCTCTCCTCCTCCTCCTCCTCCTCCTCCCGGGTGACTCACATCTCCCGGCAGAGCCGCCGGGGTGGCCGCCACAGGGCTGGGGTTCCCGCGGCCGTGGCCCCTGTCCCGCCCGCCCGCAGGGATGTTTTGGGTCCCTGGGGAGCTCCTGGAGCACTCCTGTTCTTGGGGCTGCTGATAAGCAGTATTTTAAAGGGAGATGAGAGCTTTGAAGCTTCACGCTCCTCCTGAGGGGGTACAGGGAAGCTGGAGGGACTCTCAGGTCACACTTCACCAGTGAGAAGCTTCTTATCCCCGTGGGAGGAGGTGGAGGCAAATCCCTCCAGGAGCAGGGCTGATGCTCCCCGCGTGGAGCTGGAGCCTGGGCTGCTCTGGGAGCCCTGCCCGTACCTGGGGGCTGTGGGTGATGCTCAGCCCCACCTGCCCCTCAGCAGCCTGATCTCTGGGCACTGCAGTCACGGAGGGGATGTGCCCGCTTCAGGACACCACATCTCCCTGACTGCCAGAGCAGGGAAGGCAGTGAGAGCCAGCTGAACAGCCTTTTGCTCACAAACCTCCACTCCACGTGCTTGAGGCTTCTCCATTTCCCAAATACCATTAAAACCTCCATTCCCACGGCCTCCTGTCACAGCAAACCCTTGGGCATTGCTGCTTGAGGCCGTTGCCAGCATGTGGAGCTCTGGATGTGATGTCCTGGCTACCACAGCACTGCACCCCAGAGAAGGGGGTTGAGGGGCAAAGGGGGATGGGGATGATGCAAATTTTGTACATATCCCCATGGAAGCCTTGATGTTTTTTGCAGTTCTCCCTCCTGTTTCTCACTCCTGGCTCCCAGGTTTATTTAGCGTGGTCCCTGCTAATTCATGTACATTCCTTGGCACCTAAGAATAGAAAGTGGTGATGATTATTTGGGTGCCTGGTCGGCTCAGGAAACAGCTAATTGGAGACAGAGACTTTTACCTCTGTCTGGGCTGGCTCCAGCCTGGACTAGGAGTGCTGGAGCAGCATTTCCTATCATCAGACACATGAAAAGGCCAGGGAGTCTCAGGGTGACATGTCCAAGAGGGGACACAGGTTGTGCTGTTTGGGAGTGGACCCAGTGATTCATCATGTCCAGAGCCCATCATCAGGGCTGGTTTAGGAGCCAGAGGCTGCTGGGATCCATCACCTGGGGTGGTGGCTCCTGTGGGGACACGGGTGGAGGTCCTACGCTCTCCCCTTTGCTCCCTCACCTGTCCTCTTGCAGATGTTGACGAGTGCGTGGAGGGCACCGACAACTGCCACATCGATGCCATCTGCCAGAACACCCCCAAGTCCTACAAGTGCATCTGCAAGTCCGGCTACACCGGGGATGGGAAGCACTGCAAAGGTAGGGACACGCCAGTGGCAGAGCCAGAGTCCTGCTGGGTGACAGCCCCAGCAGTGGCTCGTCAGCACTGGCCCATGCCAAACAGCCACTTGTTCACCCTGGCCCACTGTAAACCTTTTATTCCCCTTTTCTGCCCCAAATTCCTGGCCTGTTGACAGTGCATGGGGACAGAGAGGTCTCTGACTGTCCTTGCTGGTGATGCTGGCAGGCATTGTCCTGACATGGTTGGGGCTGCCCATGGAGGGTCACATGGAGCTTGTTTTAAACAAAGCTGGGCTTATTTTCCTGCAGGATTTCTGACCCTGAGGCTGCAGAAGTGTGTTAGCAGATAAAACACAAACTTCAAAATAAGACATAGAAACAGAGATATAGATGGTGTAGATATCAATTTAGATGTAGATATAGGTGTAAATCTAGATATTGATATAGGTGTAGGCATGTATCTATATATAGAAACAACTGAGTAGGGAATGGAAAGAAAATGGGCTCCTTGGGGCAGCAGCAGCAGAAAAGCAGGATTGGGGCAGGGGAAAAATTCCCAGCTGGAAGCAGGTTCAGGGTCAGGATGGGCCGAGTACAAATAGCAGAGGGATTAAAGTGCTCCAGGCACTGCAGGGCTTTGCCATGGAGACGGGCTGCTCTGCCAGCACCCTGGGAAATCCCAGGAGGTTCCCAAGCGAAAGCTGTGAGACACTGGGCTAGCTGGGGCTCCAGCATCCAGACTGGGGAGAGTGGGGATGATTTTGTAGACTCTGGAGGGATGCTGCAGGTGATAATGGAGCTGAGGACCTGCTGCTGGTATCGGCCGAGGGAGCAGAAGACCCCAGGGCACATTACCTGGATGGCAAAGATGCTGGAGCTGGGGAGCAGCGCCCATGGTGGGCAGCACCCGGGGCAGCCTGCAGCTCTCCTGCCCTTCTCCTCCGCAGACGTTGACGAGTGTGAGCGGGAGGACAACGCGGGCTGCGTGCACGAGTGCGTCAACATCCCCGGCAACTACCGCTGCACCTGCTACGACGGCTTCCGCCTGGCACACGACGGCCACAACTGCCTAGGTGAGGGATGTCAGCCCCTGCACCTTAACACCCACCTGCTGGCTTTCCTTGTTGGGCACTTCCCAGGACACAACGCCCCCAGATCTGCTGTAGAGCCGTGGAAACGTGGTGGCACTCAGGCATGTCCTGTGCTGCAGTGGCTCGCTGGGGACAGGGTTGCTCCCCGTTACATCGCGGTGATGCCAGGGGAGGATGCTCTGTGCTGGGAGGAAAACTTGCTCTGTGGGTCCATCTGTAGACTGGGAGGGCTGAGATGAGGCAAAACTGGAGTTGTGGGGTGAGGAACAGGCTCTCCACAGCCGTGCCCTGCCACGGCAAGAGCCGGGCCAGCAGCTCCGTGCCGCTGCCGAGGGCAGAACCAGCTCAGCCGGGCCCTGCCGCTCGCTCCGCTCGTGCTTGAGGTCAGCCCTGCACCTGCCAAAATAGATGAGTTAATAGCAAATACGGTGGTGGGGATGGGAACCAGCGAAGGGACTGGATAAATAATCCCCGGGCCAAGACAAACCCGGCATCTGCCTACGGAGCGGCCGTGCATCCTCCCTGCTACTTCCCACCGCCCCGAGCTCCATCCGGCCGCGGCGCAGCCAAAGCTCCCGTCAGAGCCCCGGGGCCCATCGAGCTGCCCGCGCCCGTCACCCGCTTCCTCCCGCGGCATCCGCGGTGGGAGCTCCGGGGCACGGGGCCGCCGCCTCCCCTCTGCCTGCAGCTCATGCTATTTTCCAATTAGTGTCTGCAGAGGGGTCATTAATGAGCTCATCACTGGGAGGAGGAGGAGGGGGAAGGGATTATGGACACATACGCTTTGCATTAACCACCATCACCGGGATCTTTGCAGCCTCCTCGGGGAGGGGGGAGATTTACACAGCTGGGAGGAGGCGCGGGCGGGCGGCTGGCTCTGCCTTCCTCTCCCGGGGGAGGATGAGCCCGAGGAGAAGAAAGGAAAGCTGGACGTCATGTGTTTACAGAGTTGGGTGGGAGGGGACGGAGATGGCTGGGGAGCAGCCGGCCAGGCAGGGATCTGGGGGGAGCACGCTGGCTCCTACCTTGAGCCCTTCCTTAGCTCATCCCAGCATCTCATCTCTGATCCCGACCCAACCTGCCTGCATCCCCTTTGAGTCAAAAGAAAGAGAAGTAGAGTAAAGCAGCGTGTTGTGCCCAGCCTTTGCCAGTGCCATGGGCAGGAGCTGAGCTGCAGAAGGGTCAGGGTACGTGCCCACCAGAGTCCACCGGCCCCTCCATTGCCCATCCTGGGTGACCTTTTGAACCAGGACAGGAATTCAAGCCCCCGTCCTGACACAGGCCCTGCTGGCTTCTGCCCGTCTCTGTTGCCTTTAATAAAACAGGTATTAGAGAAGTGGAGTCTCATTTCAGCCATCGGGTTTGAATGGCTGCCTCCTCATTTTTGAGCAGAGCTGGAAGGAGAAGTTGCAAGACATTAAGCCCTTGTTCTAAGCAGGGGGATTTGAGGAGGGTTATTGGCATCTGCAGGACATAGCTTGGCTGGGATGAGCATTGAAGGAAGCCATGAGCTTCCTGCCACCGCAGAGGATGTCCCTTTATGCCTGGCTGCAGCCCAGGTGTCAGCCTCACTGCCCTGTGGGTGAGAGGGTGTTTTCAACACCTCCTTTCCAAGACAACAAGTTTGTGGGGTGCTCCTGGGCTCCACTGCCTGGCCACTTCCAACTAGAGCTGCAGCCCTGCCTTGATAATTCTTAGTGAACCCTCAGCCTTGCCAGGGGCTGGGGCACAGTGCAAGGCACCCACACTGCTTGGGCATCCACCTGTCCATCCATTTTACCCAAAAGCAAGGAATGTGGGTGTGTGCTGTGCTGTTTGGGCAGGGGGCTGTTCGGGAGCCCCTGGCCATGCTGTCACTCAGCCGCTCTCCCGGCGTTCCCGGTGATGCTGCCGGGGCTCAGTTTTCCCCTCAGCCGTGGCTCTGCAACGCTCGAGTTCACAGGACGTTTTCTTTGGCATGGGGCCCCTCGCTTCCCAGCCTGACACCATCACCCAGCCCCGGCACCGCGGGCACAGGGGGCAAGGGGCGGCCACAGCACAGATTTGTCTCTGCCCGAGCCCGGCATCCTGGTTGCTCTGGCACCTCAGGGCACTGGTGAGTTCAGCTTAGACCACTGTCCCCAAAAAGCCTCTAGAGAGAGCAATGGGCAGTTAGTCTTCATTAAATGCAGGTTTTTGCAGGGCTGGAGCAGGAGCAGCCTGGGGCGAGGGCACTGCTGCTGTCATGGGGCCACGTCTCAGCCCCTTGCAGCCTTGGCTTGTTAAACCAAAACAGGTGTGAGGGCAGCCGAGCAGCAGAGCAGGGGATGTGAGTCTCCTTACAAGTAATTATCCCTGCTCTGGGCTAAGGTTTCCCAGCTCCTCCTAATGAAGTGCAGGCATCCCCAGCTGGCAACAGGCTCTGAGGGGCTGGGAGCAGGGGCCGGCTGCAGCCAGCATCCCAGATGAGCATCCTGGGTGCTTTGGGTTTTCTGGGACAAGGAAAAGCCCTTTCTCTGTGGTCTGCTGTTCCCTTCTGTAAAATGAGGCCATCAGTCAGGGAGGCTGTATGATCCCTGCACTCACTCCTGCTGTGCTTTACCTTCATCCCCCACCCTGTCAAGCATTCCCCTTCCTTCCAGCTGGGGGGAAGCAGATCTGTGCCACCCAGTCCCCATCCCCTTGGTGTGCCAAGCAGCTGTGCTCACCCCCTGCCACCTTCCCTCTGCAGACCTGGACGAGTGCTCAGAGGGCAACGGTGGCTGCCAGCAGACCTGTGTCAACATGATGGGCAGCTACGAGTGCTTCTGCCGGGAGGGCTTCTTCCTCAGTGACAACCAGCACACCTGCATCCAGCGCCCTGAAGGTCAGTGCTCAGCACTTCCACGCCCTGGGCCACCCTCCATCCCTGTGTTTATCAGGCAGGTCTGTCACCTCTGGCCTCTCCTGCCTGGGTTTAGCTGCTGCTGCTGGGTTCTTGGTGTGGCAGGTTTGAAAGTGAATCTATGGCAGGCATGTTGGGAGAGGTGATAAATGTCCTGCAGCATAACCCCCACAGGTCCCTTGTCCAGGCACAGCAATACTGAGCCAGGGACATTAATCCTATGCCCAGAGGAATTTATTGACAAATGGAAGGACCTGGAGGTCCTCACACCACCTTGAGACACATCTTCCCTGCCAGGTCTTGCACAGCACCGAGCCCTTCATCTCGGAATCAACTCTAAATTGTTGCCGTCTGGAGCAATCTCTTAGCCAAAATAGGAGGAAATGAGAGATTTTTTTCTTCTCTGCTGATTTTTATCTCTGCTGCTTGGCAAAGCCAGCTGAGTGTTTTTGCTTTCCTCCTTCCCCCTTCCCAGCTGTGTTGGTCACTCCAGCTCCCCAGGAATGTCACCCTGCCCAGGACAGCTGAGCAGCTGCAGTGGCATCTCCTGTGTCCCCATCCCTTGCGTGTCCAGGAGGGATGAGCTGGCTGCTCCTTCCTGCTGGTGCCACAGTGGGTGGTTCCTGCTGGGGACAGGGATGCAGGTGCTGGGTCTTGAGCTCAGTGGGGTTTAAAGCCACCGAGAGGTGTGGGAGCAGGGTCTCACCCAAGGTGGGAGGGAATCAAAGGCTGAAGGCTCCCAGGTGATTTTGTCCACCTTCCCAAGCAGCTCTGCGCCAGGAGCTGGCCAGGGTTATCCTGTCCCCACAAGATCCTCATTGACAAGGTTTCCCCCCACTGCCATCAACTCCCCATCCCATCCCGCCTCAGATGTCCCTCTGCCACTGCTGACCAGTGCCAGCAGCTTTTGGAGCATTTCTTTGCTTCTTTTTCTCCTTTAGAAGGCATGAACTGCATGAACAAGAACCATGGCTGTGCCCACATCTGCCGGGAGACCCCCAAAGGGGGCATCGCCTGCGAGTGCCGCCCCGGCTTCGAGCTCACCAAGAACCAGCGGGACTGCAAACGTAAGGAGCACTGCAGGGCTGGGGATACCACCTCCCAGGGACCCCCTAACCCTGTCCCCATGGCACAGACACCTCCTGCCCCTGCAGCAAAGCCCTGACCCCGTGGTAGCAGTTGGTTCATCGAGCCTGAAGCTCAGCATGCTCAGCTCTGTTGCCCTTACAGACGATGCTTCTGGCAGCCCCCTTTGCTCTGGGATGTTGTGTCCTTACATGACCAGGCTGAAATGGCAGTTCAAGGGGGGTCCCAGAGGCTCAGCTTCCCCTGTTCTTGTCCCAGTGTTTCACTTTCCAAAGGGGAGGTGAACGAGGAGAGTGCAATTGGCATGTGAGGAGCGCAGGAATCCTCTCCCTGGGGGTTGTGGTGCTCTCAGCTCTCTGATCTCCTGCCAGCATCCCACTGGCAGTGCCAGGGTTATTAAATAGATATGTGTGTGTTTATGCAATTATTTTTATTTTGTTTCTCATTTGCTGTGTGCAGTAAATGTGTAAAATCGCTGATGAAATGCAGGTTTAATCCTAAACTAAATGAATAGCACACCTTGCCCTCTGGGGAGGGCTGGCAGGGATTCCCAAAAGCTCCTGTGTCATTCCAAAGCTCAGGAAAGCTTCACCCCTCCCCTGCAGCACTGGATTCAGGGTCAGGGTCAAGCAGACCACCAGTCCCTTTTGCTTGGACTCCACTGGTGGCATTTAGCAGATATGCAGAGGGAAGACATGAGAAACCACATAGCAGCCTGCATGTGCTAATATCCCACAGGAAAAATGAAGGGCTTTAGGAATTATCTGTGAGGGAAGGAGGAAGGAAGGGAAGGAGGGAGGGAAGCCTCTGAGGGTACAGATGAGGTGTTTCCAGCCAGCTTTGTGTGCTACACATGGATGGTGGGCAGGGAAGAGGAGCTGGGGCCACGGTGACACTGGTGCTTTGCTCCCACAGTGACCTGCAACTACGGGAACGGGGGCTGCCAGCACACCTGCGACGACACCGACCAGGGGCCCAAGTGCGGCTGCCACGTCAAATTCCTGCTGCACTCGGACGGGGTCACGTGCATAGGTGGGTCAGGCCATCGCCCTCACAGGGGCTGGGTGTGGGATGGCTCCTCTTCCTCCCTGGGTGACTTGTCCTTGGCCTGGTGAAGGTTTTGCCCAAGCCTTGGGCGATTTCCTTTTGTTGAGACCAGGGAAGCTCAGCACGTGTGTGAGGGATGCTGCAGAACCTGGAGGTGCAGGGATGTGTCTGCACAGCCACAGGGAGCACAAGTGATCTTGGTGGTGCTTGAGGGGACACCTGGGGACAGGTTGATGTGCTGGGGTGTGAGCAGGGGTCCCTGCCTGCTTCTGTGCTGCTGAAGAGAGAGCTGTGAGGATGTCCTCTTGCTGGGAATTGTTGCTGTCGCTGTCGCTGGCAGCTTTTGAGGAGGGATGTGGAGGGGGCAGGTTTGCCCACAGCAATCTGTTCCAACTTGGTATTGTGGGGCCTTGGCTCAAGAACAATTGTCTTGCAAAAAAAAAAAAAACCAAAACCAAAACCCCAACAACCTGACAACTCAACCACCCCCAGAATTGTCCTTTTCCTGTGTGTGTTTTCAAATTGTAAAACATCAAGCAGAGATAGAAGTTTTACTGGTTTCATATGCTTGTGCTGTTTAACAGCTGCTTTGATTTAAAAAATGTTATATTTGGGGAGTGATTAAGTCCACAATTGCTTGAGACATTTGAGTTCTTACTGCAAAATGAAAAAGAAAAAGGAACTGGAAGCAAGAGAGGTTTTGGCTGCCCGTGTCCCTGCTGTGCCTGAACAGAAAACCCTTCGTGCTTTCCACAGACGGCTCCGTCCTCCGGGCAGAGGATCCCCCTGAGCCCCTGCTGCTCCCTGCCAGCTCGAGGGGTGTTTGGGGCTGAGCCCCCAGCAAAGCCCTCCTCTCATCAGCTCACTGCTGCTTTAATGTCACTGCTGTCCCCCAGCCTGCTCCCAGGGTGGATCCCAATCCCTCCTGGCTGCTGGCAGCTCCTGGTCCCCGCCGTTCTCCTGTTTGTTCCCACAGCCCTTGCGTCCTGTCCCCCCTCTGAGGACACTCCCAGGGGGTTGTTGCTGTGCCTGGGTGGGGAGCTCTCCTCCAGCAGGGAGCTCAGGACCCCGGGGGTGTCAGCTGGTGGGTTCCTCCTGGATGAGGGGCCCTGCGTGCGGCGTCTGACTTGGGCAGGTTTGGGACCAAGGATGCCCCTGACCTGCTGGGTGTGGGGGTGCAGCAGCTCTCCAAAGCATCTCATGATCTGGGGGAAGCTTCAGAGCAGTCTGGTTGCTGGGAGGGTGGTCTCTGCACTCAGACCCTGGGTACCACACATGTGAGGGTGGGATTTGGGGGTTTCCAAAACCACTCATCCTCTTGTCCTTGGCCAAAGTCTCCCTCTTTGTCCCCATGCCCTGCATTGTGCCTGCTGGGGAGGCATCTCCCACCAGAGGCAGCACACCCCTGTGAGCTCTCCCCTTGTCCGCCTTTCCAGGGGAAATCAAACACTGCACTAGAGGATTTTAGGAGCAGCACCAACCCAAAGCCCACCACCACACCACGCCTGTCTCATGCCTTTGGGCTCTGCAATCCCCTCTCACAGGAAGGGACCTGCCCAGCTCCTGCACTCCCTGGGGGATTCCCCATCCCCAGCCCCACCGTGGGAACACCAAGGGGTTGTGCTTCAGCCTCTGGAGCCAGCAGCTGCCCCGTGGGGATGCCCAGCCAGCAGATTTACACCGAGGTACCTGCTCGGATATTTATAACCAGCCTTTCCTGTTTTATGGCTCGGGCACAGCAAACAGCCCTCCCCCCATCCACACTGCCCCCTTCACCGCCCCTTCCCCATTTCCTCCAAAATATTTCATCATTTCAAGGGGAATAAAGTTTCCAGTGAGGGGAAACGCAAAGTCGTTCCCCGGGCCATGGGCTTTGAAATTGAACGCGGTGTGTTTGATGGGCTGCCGGGACAGGCCCCTGGTCCAGGTTCCCTTCAGATCACACCACGCGGCAGGAAGCACGATCAGCCCCTCTGAGTGACAGTTTCATTAGGCCACGGCCGGTGTTTTTCATTTTTCTGCTTTTTATTGCTGCTTTTAAAAATGCAGATAATGAGGAACATGCCTCTAAGCACAGGGGCCATCACTAATGGCTCCCAACATGTCTGCAGGCACGAGGGGGAGGGGGAGCTGGGAGGGGAAGCCAATGACCTTATATATTTATATTTATGCTCCAAAAGCAGCCTTTAAAAAAAAAAAAAAACATAATTAAAAAAAAAGCACATAAAACAGCCCTCCAGCAGCCAAGGGTGCACTGCCCGCGGGGAGATGCAAAAACAGCTGTCACAGTTGATGCAGATTTTGGCTTTCCAGGAAGATTTATTAGCCAGGGCATCATTGCAGCTCCCTCCCACCTACATTTGGGGTGCAGCAAGGCTATTGCTGGCCCCCTACTTGTGGCGAGCCCTGGTGGAGCAGGAGGGGGTGGACGGTGAAGAAATAGTTAGATGGAGAAGGAAACTAAACCCAGCTCAGGTTTTATGGCTGATTTCCTGACCCAGCCTCGGCGCTTTGTGGCGGCACCGCCGACGCTCCCCAGCCTTGTGGGGCTGGCAGTGCTGGGAGCTCTGGACCTGCACTGACCCACGGGTGAGGCTGAGCAGTCCAAACACACCCAGGATTTGGGCTCGCTGCTGGCTTGGCTGCTAAATCCGAGGGGTGCGAGTGCCACGGGCGGGATGTGTTGCCTTCCCAAAGCCCGTGGCTGCGTGGCTCTGCTCAGGGATCGCCACCTGCCCTGGCACGTGCTGGTTCTGTTCGCAGCCAGGCGAGGACCTGGCTCCCCAGACTAACAGGCTGCACTAACGCTCCTCATAACGCGCTTCTCCCGCTCGCATGGGGCTCCAACCAGCCCAGCACAGCTGGAGGGGGTTTGGAGAGGCTGAGGGACTCAGTGGAATGCTTGGGAGGTGGGAGAGAAAAAGCCCAAAGGGACAGTTTCCACCAGGCTGGAAATGCAGCAGAGTTGAACTCATTGATGTGTGACACCAACCAAGTTCCCTGCTGGACACTGTTTCTAAATCACTTTTTTATAATGTTAAACAGGGGAGAGACACTTCCAGCAACACGTTATCCTTGAGACGTTTTCTAATGGTAAATATTTTTGTTCTCTCTATCTCTACGAAGGGGTCTAACCGTAGATGGTCTCTCCTCTGGAGATCATAGCGGGGCTCGGGGGCTGAGCTGCTGCGCTAACCGCATGTCTCACTAACCCTGCCCCGCTGCTGCTTCCAAACCCCGCCAGGCCAGCCCGGAGCTGGGCTGGGGGACAGCAGGGAACCCTCCCCCTGCTGTGCTTGCATGAGACGGGGCTCTCACGCTGCTTTGGTGGATCCAGCCCGGTGCCAGGGGTGACAATCTGCTTTCCAGTGGCTGTGGCAGTGGTTGCCCCCACACCCAGGAGGAGCTCACAGTGGGCTGCCAGCAGCTGCGTGGTGGGGAGGGGGATGCTTGTGCCCATCTCTGCGCTGTGCATTCCCAGTTATCCCTTCCTAGAGCCCACCCACTCAAGGATGGTCCCCTCTGGGACCTTCAGGGTGTCCCAGGGTTTGGCCTCGCCACGCACAGTGGCTCTCAGCCCAGAGCTGCAGCAGTGGCCCTTTACAGGGCTGGGCAACTCCCCAGGGATTTCTTTGCATCCCCGTGGGGTCTCCAAGCCCTTCACAAAGGTAAGGTGATGCCTCTGCTCTGCCTCCAAGGAAACTGAGGCAGAAGGTGCAGCAACTTGTTCATGGTGGGGAATCTGGGAATCTTGTTCCTGGATGTGCTGGGTGCAGGCAAACTCCTGGCACACCCAGGAGCTGTGGGAGCTCAGCTCACCAGCACAGGGAGCACAGACTGCAGCTTTTGGGGGGCTCTGAAGAGCCTTTCACACAGGGGTGGGAGAAGGGGGGGAACCCAGATCCGTGCCATCACCACACTCCAGCCAGCCCAGCTGTTATCCCCTCTGGCTCGTGGGCTCCCATCCTCCTGAGATTGTCACTTCTCAGAAGGTGGAGGTGAGACCAGAGTGTCTCCAGCACTGAGGGTGCTGAGCAGGGCGAGGAGTGCCATGGCACAGCAGTCAGGCAGTGACACTGGGATGGAGGAGGGTGGAGAAGAGTCTGAGTGTGTGTGTTTGTGTGTGAAGCTTTGTCCTCTCCCTGCCTGAGCGATGGAGGCCTCACCAAAGCCCTGTGTGGCTGGTGAGTCACGCCAGGCTGGGAGCAGCCCTGGGCTGCCAGCTCCGCCGAACAATTGCTGCTCCCCAGGGCAATTCCGGGGCCCAGCCCCGTGCCACCAACCTCCACTGCCTCACAGGTACCCCAGCAGCCCCCTCCAAGCTTTCTGCAGACCCAGAACAGGGTCCCCCACTTCACAGAGGGGTTTGCAGTGGTGCTCTGGCCGTGCTGAGCTCATACCCAATGCCCACCCTGGGCAGCTGCAGCGCCACAGGGTGGGACTGGCTTTAATCTCAGGTGAAATTCCCAAAGGTGCAAAGCAGCCAGGAGGGGTGCCACAGTGCTGGAGGAGGCTGTGAGCACGATGACAGTATGCCCAGGGCACCACATTCTCTGGAGAGCTCCGTCCTCCCTGCTGCAGCTGCTTCTCCAGCTCCATCCCGCTGGCAGCAGCACCTGAGCCAAACCAATCGTCTCATCTCAGCGGTGACCCTGTTAAATCAATCCTCCCCGGGCTGCTTCTGCATCAGCTGCTGGAACAAAGGCTGGCGTTAGACAAATGACTCACTGGCCTTTCAGAAAGTTTCCCTTCCCCTGGGCGGTGTCACCCGCCCCGTGTCCCTGGCACGGCTGGGCCAGAAGCGCGAGGACCTGGCTGGAGGAATAATATCTGCAGAAATCCTTCCCCTGCCGTTAGGTTTTGTAATTGTGCTGGCGATTAATTTCATAAAACGGTCCCTTTTGTTCTCTTATTATGGGACATCATAAAAATAGCAGTGGCAAGACGAGCACAGAGCGATCCCAGCTCCTGGGCCCCGCGGCGAATGGTTGGATGGTTCAGTCATTCCTGCCCCATGCGGCGCTTGCAAAGAGCAGGAGAACCTGGGATTTGCTCTTTCCAAGGAATTTCTTCAAGGCATTTTCATCTTGGGTTCCTTGAAGCCCAAATGCCTCATTTATCCAAGCAACCAGCCTTCTGAAAGGAATATTTTATTATCCTTTGTGAACAACTTAATGCACTTCAAACCATTGTTCTGGTGGTTAGGGTTGAAATTGAGGATTGATCTCACAGGGAAGCTGTCAAGCTGAAAATGCTTCATTTAAATTAGTGTCCCTTCTAGTCCTACCAGCAACAGCTGACTTTGATAATACTGAAATAATTAGCTCTTTTTTTTTTTTTTTTTCAATTGGGTTTTTTTTCCACTGATGCGTGTGTGTTTTAATTATATGATGTGTCTCCCAAATTAGCCTGAGACACTGGACCAGTCACCGTGCCTGAGCAGTGGGTGACAGTCAGGGACTGACAGCACAGGGTCACCCGTGGCTTTGTGGCTCGGTGGCTTGGTGACAGCGAGGGGGACAGGACTCCCCTGCCACCCCACCAGGGGGCTGGGGCTGTGCACTCACATCCCTGGGAGCTGCAGCCTGGCAGGACCTGTGTCTGGCTGCTTTTGCACAAGTGCTTTGACTTTGTCCCTGGGAAATGGAATTCCCCCTCTCTGGAGCTGCCGAAGTGGCCTCCACGAGGCCCTGTTTTGGGGCACAGCAGCCCCCATGTGTTCATCATTTCACGGCTCTGTGGCCTCGTTGCTGTGCTGTGAGAGCCAAGGGAGGTTTCCATGGGCTCTGCAGGGAGGTTTGTACCCACTGCCACTCCCAGGCTGTGGCATGGGGGACATCTAGGTGGCGTGGCTCCCCCAGCTTTTTGAACACCAGTCCCTCACCCCAGCCTTTCTCTTCCTTGCCATGCAGAGACGTGTGCTGTGAACAACGGGGGCTGTGACAGCAAGTGTCACGACGCGGCCACCGGCGTCCACTGCAGCTGCCCCATGGGCTTCATGCTCCAGCCCGACAGGAAGACGTGCAAAGGTAGGTGGGTGTGAGTGGGGCTGGGGGCTCACTGCTCACCCCTGGGTGCCTCAGGCCCCCGTTGTGTCCTCAGTGCCCTCAGAAAAGGCTCAGGTTTAGCTCAGCTGGACATTGCCCCCAGTGCTCACTGGCTTGGTGTTTGCATCCGTGGGGTGGGGACAGGAATCACCCCCCTGCACAGGGACTGGGATGCCTTGCTGCAGGCACCATGCTTGGCCCCGTGCCCCTGGGAAGCCTGTGGGGAGGAGGAAAAGGGGGTCAGGTCAAGTTTGAGGCAGTGGCATAGCCCTTGTGGGGCTAGGGGGTCCTGTCCCATTTCACTCCTTCCCACTGCCTGAGCTGCCCCCCAGGAAGGGCTGGATGTGCAGGGAATGCACACCTGCTCTGGGAGTGTGAGATGCACAGGTCCCTCTTGGGACACTGCCCAGCCAGGTCCAAGCACCAGGTCCCACATGGGGGAGAACACCCCGAGATGCTGCACGTCCCACCAGCATCCCCCCCACCTGTCCCTGCCAGGAGGGCAGTCCAGGCTGCTTTCCCTGCACCCCAAACTTGCCCCCCTCAGGGCTGGCCAGTGCCTGCATTGTGTCTTTTGGCAGCTCTTAGAACTTGACCCCTGCTGAAAGGAAAGCCTATCCCTCTTCTGGCTGCCTGTCTACCTGTTGACTGCTTCCAGAGCCCCTTGTCCCTGGTATTTTATCAGAGCATCCACCCCTCTCCAGTTCTGCAGTTTCCAGCAATGTGCAATAACCCAGAGCCACGTCCCCTGTGTCTGGGGTTTTATTATGGCTGCAGGCAGGTTTACAGCTTGCTCCCTCACAGTCATAAAAAGAAATCTCAGCCCCAGCGAGGCAGAGCTGCTGCCCCAGCACTGGGGGATGGAGGGACAGGGCAGGCTGCTGCCTCCTCCTGGTCTCCTTCCATTTCAGAGGTTGTTTCCTAACAGTAAATTTTGTGATTAGTGGGAAAACAAGTCACGTCAGCCATGTTCCCCTGCTGACCATCAGAGCCCAAAGGGCTCCATTGTCCTGCTCGTGGTGGGGACAGCATCCCGAGGAGAGCACTGGGCTCTCCTGGCCGTGCATCCCAGCCAGGGTGTGACCCTTGGGTGTCCCTTGTCCCCACCAGACATTGACGAGTGCCGGCTCAACAACGGCGGCTGTGACCACATCTGCAGGAACACGGTGGGCAGCTTCGAGTGCAGCTGCAAGAAAGGCTACAAGCTGCTCATAAACGAGAGGAACTGCCAAGGTAAGGGGCACTGAGTGCCCAGGCCCCCTGCCCTGCCCCTGCCTGCACTCCCATGGCTGCTGCTGCAGAAGTGCTGCCCCGGCTGCTCATTCCTCTGGCCCTTCCTGTGCACTGCATACATCCTTCAGGGGATTAGTGCTGGATTCAGGCTCTGCTTTGGGGCTCAGCCCTTCAGCCTCAGAGCTGGAAACTTGTGGGCTCTTGCAGAGTTAAAGCCAGCAATTAGAAAGATGCCAGGGTTCCCAGTTCTTGGAGGGCAGGAATGGGGAGAAGATGCCTCCTGCTCACTCCACAGGCACTTCCACCTTTTTCTCCCTATCCCAACATCTTTTACACATCCCACATAAGCCCAGCAGGTCACTGCTGCCCCCGCAGCCCACGGCCGAGGTCAGCACGGCAGGTGTGCATGAGCCTGAGTGTTGCCTCCTGAAAACACGGGGCCGGGGAAGGAGGGGGCTGGCAGGCTCCGGGGCTGCCACTGCTTTCATCTCCGTCCAGGTTCTGTGCTCCGGGAGTTTGACGTGAGTGCAGCAATTAACTTAATGAAGCCAATGAAATGATGCTCCGGCCCACCAGGTTGGGTTCACCTCCCAACCGAGGCCTCCCTGCCCCGGCGAGGTGCCCACGGGGCCGAGCAGACATTGCTGGCACCGTCCCCGGGGCAGGACCTGCCCGCACAGCGTTCCTGATCCCTTCCTGGCATCCTCCCGATCCCTCCCTGCCCTGGCTGGGCAGCAGCCTGGGGCTCTTGCATCCCTCCCGTGCCAGGGACAGGATGCTGGCCCTGTTTGTCCCGTTTGGGGTGCAGAGGGGCTGCAGGAGCTTGTGGCAGGGGGGTGCTGGTGCAGTGGGTGACAGGGAGCTTGGGGAAGGGAGCACAGGGCTCTGGAGCATCCTGAATGCCCAGAATTGTACTGAATGGTACCGAATGCCCAGAGCAATCTGGTTCTGGACCCTTGGAGGATTCCAGTGCAGGGTTCCACAGCATCCCAGCACAGCCCTCAGCCTGCTGGAGCAGCTGGAGCAGGAAGGGGACAGTCCTGTGCCCGGGACAGCCCCTCTGCCGTGCCAGCTCTCACCTCCTCCCCTTGCCCTTCCTCCAGACATCGACGAGTGCTCCTTCGACCGGACCTGCGACCACCTGTGCATCAACACCCCCGGCAGCTTCCAGTGCCTCTGCCACAAGGGCTACACGCTCTACGGGCTCACCCACTGCGGAGGTAGGGCTGGCTGGCTGCTGGCAGCCTGTCACCGCCGCGGTGCGGCTGCTGGGGGACCCCAGGGGACACTGCCCACCCCCAGGGCCCGTGGGGAAGGTCGGTTCCACGCACACCCCGGGCTGAGGCCGGGCAGGGACGGGGCTCACAGCCAAACTCGCTGGTGTCTGCAACTTCAAACAGAGCGACAGGAACAATTTGCGACTTGTCTGCAGCGGGAGAGAGGGAGAAATCCCCGGCGTTTTTGGCAGGGAGCTGTGACGGGGTGGGAAGGGGAACATCAAAAGGGTTTGATTTAAATTTCACAAGGCAGATAGCTCCCAAGGGCGGGGGCGTGCTGCTCCCGGGAAGCGGGGAGGTGGATGGAACGTGCTTTGCAGGGGCTGCCGGAGCGTGTTGCGGCAGCGGTGCCGGCGGCCCGGGGTGACGAGCCCGGCTGCTCTAGTGCTGCCCGGCGGGCGGGGGTCAGCGACCCTCCTCATGTTTCCGAGCTACGCGGTCAGCGTGAGCCAGCACAGCCCCTGGGGATGTCTGAGGTGGCCCAGCAGCAAAGGGATTGATGGCTCCCACCGTGTGAGGGGGAGCTGGGCAGGGAGGGCGCTGGCAGGGGCAGCTCCATCCCTGACCTGGAGGATCATCTCAGGCCGGGGGGTCCCCGCTGAAGAGAGCGACCAGGGCTGACTGAGCACTTTTCTAAATGCTTCCATGTCGGCTCCATCTGCTGTGCCCCCAGCCTACCAGGGGCTGGGGCTGGGCCCAGCCTGGATGGGCTGCACCCCTCCCTGCCTAGCCCCTGGGGACACCGGGAGTCAAGCTGTCCCTTATCCCCATGGAGCTGGCACAGCTGTGGGGAGGTGGCACTGCTGGAAATGCCCTGAGGTGCAGACCCCTGTCCCAGCTGGGCTTGGATTTATCCATCCAGAATCCCAGCTCTGAGACAATGCAGTGATTCAGTGTCAGAGCTGAGGGGTCCCACTGCCCCTCACCCACTGCCCCTCACCTACTGCCCCTTCCTCTGTCCCCACAGACATCGATGAGTGCAGTATCAACCGGGGTGGCTGCAAATTTGGCTGCATCAACACTCCTGGCAGCTACCAGTGCACCTGTCCTGCTGGCTGCAAGCTGCATTGGAACAAGAAGGACTGTGTGGGTACGTCAGGCCAGGAGCCAGCAGGGCTGCTGGAGGAGCTGGGGGTTTTGGGATGCCAGGCTGGGGTCTCTGTGCTACGCTCTGGCACCTTCTCCTGCCTGGTGAATCCCCCATGAGCTGGAGGGTGGGGGTTTCTGGGGTCTCTGAGCTGTGCCAGCCATGGGCATCCCTGATTGTCATCACCAGCTGGTGCTTGTCCCTTGGAGTTGGTGAAGTGCCTGCCAGGTTCGGTGCCACCACGGGCCACCCTCACCTGCAACAAGATGGGCAAGAAGGACAGCTGTGCCCTTTCCTGCACCTCCAAGGCCCGATTCCTGCCAGGTACTGGCACTAGTGCCACCACCAGCATGAGCAGGGTGGTTCCCATTTCCTTGCATGGCTAAACTGAGCGGGGAGGAGTGGCTACACAGCCAGAGTGCAGGAGGGAGGGATGCTGTTGCTTAGGAGGGCTCACTGTTGGGTGTAGATGCACAAGCCAGGTCCCTGCTGCAGGATCTCTATGGCAGGGTGCTGGGCATCATCCCCCCACAGCACAGCTTGCCTGCATCACCCTGGCAGAGCCAACTCCCCTTACTCCCTCACAGAGTCTGACAGCAGCTACACGGTGAGCTGTGGGACCCCCGTCCTGCGGCAGGGCAGCCAGCACAGACCCACCAACAGCAGCCAGCAGTGCCTCGGTAAGGGGGCTCCTGGGGTGCCCACCAGCCTGGCTGGGCCATGCCAGGTTGCTGAGCACCCACCTGTTCTTTCAGAGACTGTGGCTGCGCCCGTCAAGCAGAAAGCCTCCTTCAAGATCAAGGATGCCAAGTGCCATCTGCACCCCCGGACCAAGGGCAAGCAGGAGGAGGCCGGGAAGGCCGGGGCGCAAGGTGAGGTGTGGTGGAGGGGAGGTGGGGGTGCCTGTGCCCCAGCAGGGATGGGGTGCTGACCTGTCCCCCCCGTGCAGGTGGCTCGGCACCGTGCTCTGACTGCCAGGTCACCTTCGTCAACCTCAAGTGCGACTCGTCCAAGAAGGGGAAGGGGCGCCGGGCTCGCAACTCCCCCAGCAAAGAGGTGACACGCATCACGCTGGAGTTCGAGGCCGAGATCAAGCCCGAGGAGATCACAGGTGGGCACAGCACTGGCCTGACCCATCTTGGGTGCAGGTAAGGTGGTGGGATCAGGGGCACGATGGCATCCCCATGCAGCAAGGAGAGATAAACCAGTCCTCGTCTTGCACTGGATTGGCACATGCTGGGTAGCACTTGCAGCTGAGCATTTGGGGGCTGGTTTTAATGCTTCTGAGCTTCCCTCTCCACCCCTCCCTTCTTACTGCATGCCTGTTTCCTCCTGTACCCCCATTCCCCTCTGCACCACCCAGCCAGCTGCAACCTGCACTGCCTGCGACAGAGAGTGGAGAAAAAGCTGAAGTCGGCCATCAAAGCCCTGAAGAAATCCATCAACCAGGAGCGGTTCCTGCTGCGCTTCTCAGGGATGGAGTACGAGGTGGCCCGGAAGCTGAGCGTGGCCCCGGAGCGCCAGGAGAGCTGTGGGCCGGGCCAGCAGCGCCTGGCCAGCAAGTGTGGTAAGGAGCGTGGCGGGGTGACGAGGGGACCCGGCGGTGACAGCCCCCACAGCATCACCGACGTCCCCCCCGGCTCTCAGTCAGCTGCTCGCAGGGAACCTATTACCACGGGCAGACGGAGCAGTGCGTGCCCTGCCCCCCCGGCACCTACCAGGAGAAGGAGGGGCAGCTCTCCTGTGACCTGTGTCCCCGCGGAGACACCTTCGGACCCATAGGAGCCACCAACATCACCGGCTGCACCGGTAAGGAGGGCACAGGGGGGGCTCGAGGCACACTCGGGATGTGCAGGGCTGCAATTTCAACCATTAGGCAGCAGACAGGAAAGTCTTGATCATCCCCAGGGCTCACAGGAGTTGCTGGTTTGGGTGTTTATTATTTAGAGGGGACCCCCGGAAGGGCAGCACTTGCTCTGGGTGTACTGGTGCTGCCGAGGCTGAGGGGGAGGAGGATCTGGGTATGGGGCAGGAAAGCCCCAGGCATGTGGGGTGCCAGGACTGAACAATGCCTGTGCCTGCAGGTCAGTGTCCCCCTGGGCAGCACTCTGCTGATGGCTTCAAGCCCTGCCAGCCGTGTCCCCGTGGGTCCTACCAGCCCGAGGTGGGACGGGCACTCTGCTTCCCGTGCGGCGGGGGGCTGACCACCCGCCACGAGGGAGCCCTCTCCTTCCAGGACTGCGACACCAAAGGTAGGTCACAGCTGGTCCCCAGGACGGGGCCACCCAGCAGGGCTGTGCCAGCAGCTGACACAGCCCCCTGTGCTCTCTGACCCCCCAGTTCAGTGCTCCCCTGGGCACTACTACAACACGAGCGTGCACCGCTGCATCCGCTGCGCCGTGGGCACCTACCAGCCCGATTTCCGGCAGAATTACTGCATCTCCTGCCCTGGCAACACCACCACCGACTTCGACGGCTCCACCTCGGTGTCCCAGTGCAAAAGTAGGCGAGCTGGGGTGCAACAGAAGGGGGGGGGACAGGTGTGGGGTCCTCCTTCAAAAGTATTTAAAAGCCCTGCAGAGTTTGGGGTCATTTCAGTGCTTTGTGCATGCAGGCAGGCACGGGGGGTGCCTAGTGGGACACTGCCCCTCTTGCCCAGTGGAATGCTCCCCCCCCCAGTGCCCCATGCCCTGGCTCCCAGCTGAACTGGTCTCCCTGCCTTGCAGACCGGCAGTGTGGAGGGGAGCTGGGTGAGTACACGGGCTACATCGAGTCCCCCAACTACCCTGGCAATTACCCTGCCAACATCGAGTGCACCTGGAACATCAACCCCCCGCCCAAGCGCAAGATCCTCATCGTGGTGCCGGAGATCTTCCTCCCCTCCGAGGATGAGTGCGGCGACGTCCTGGTCATGCGGAAAAACTGTAGGTAACCGAGCTGGCCACGGTGCTCAGGGGAGGAGCTGGGGAGGAAAAGGCTGGGCTTTGGCAGAGAGGGAGAAAGGTGCATGCCCAGGTAGCAGGAGGGGAGTTTTGGGAATAGGGTGAGTGGGGAGATGAGCAGCACCCTGCCATCCCGGTGTCTTATTGGATCTCTGTGCTGGGCTGCACACCTGGGCCTCAGCCTTGATTTTGGGGGTTAAAAGCCCCATTTGGTGCTTTCCAGAGCAAGGAAGGAATAGCAATTCCTGGTAACATGAGGGTTAGGGTGCACTCAGCCTTGCCCAGCATGGACAATTCCCATCCCTGATGCCACCCTTGACCCCGTAAGGATGGGGGTAGCTCTGCTGATGGGCAAGCAGCATCCTGTGTCCCTTTGCTGTTCCCTGCAGCCTCCCCATCCTCCATCACCACCTATGAGACCTGCCAGACCTATGAGAGACCCATCGCCTTCACCGCCCGCTCCCGCAAGCTCTGGATCAACTTCAAAACCAGTGAGGCCAACAGTGCTCGGGGCTTCCAGATCCCCTATGTCACCTACGACGGTGAGCACGGGGATGGAAATGCCATCCCAGCACGCTGGTGCTTCTCCTCCCCACAGTTTGGGATCCAGTTCACACCTCCTGTGTGTTTGGGGGGAGTGGACTGAAGGATGGAGGCCAGAGGTTTGGGGACAAGGGGCAGCTCATGCCCTGTGTTTTTTGGCAGAGGACTACGAGCAGCTGGTGGAGGACATCGTGCGGGATGGAAGGCTCTACGCCTCCGAGAACCACCAGGAGATCCTCAAGGTGAGCCCCCAAGTCTGTGTTACCCAGGGCTGTGGGGGATGCAGGAGCATCCTTCCTTTCGGGGATGCCTCCTGCTCTCCTTGCACTTGGGGCTTCAGGGGAGCACGGGGAGGATGCTGAACCTCCCTCTGGCTCGGCTTCCCTGCAGGACAAGAAGCTCATCAAAGCTTTCTTCGACGTGCTGGCACACCCCCAGAACTACTTCAAGTACACAGAGAAGCACAAGGAGATGCTGCCCCGCTCCTTCATCAAACTCCTGCGCTCCAAAGTCTCCAGCTTCCTCCGGCCTTACAAATAGCCCCCCGCGCCCCGCCGCCCCGGGCCGCCCCGCAGCCGAGGAAACCCTCTTCTCCCTTCCTTCTCCTTCCTGATTTTTCCTTCCTCCGCCTGGCTCCGGCAGGATCGCCACTGCTCGCCCCCCACGATCTCCCTGCCGCTCCCCGCAGAGCTGCGCTCCCAGCCGGGGGCTCGCTCCGCTCCCATCCGGTGAAGCCGCTCCCCTCTTCCGAAGCAGCTTCTTCGAAGGCTTTAGGAAACTGAAGTAGTGGTCCTTTCGCTGTCCCGTGTCCTCCCTTTGGTTTCCTTTACGCCAGCTCTGTCCCCGTTCCCTGGTGCCACCAGCAGCCCAGGACAGTGTGGGGGGTCCTTGTCCTTGCAGCCCCCGGGGCTGGCGCCGGCTGCGGCCCCGCGGAGCCCTCGCCGAGGAGCGCAGGAGGTGACGCCGTGTCAGAGGCGGGGGAAAAGAACTGACAAAGCCGACTCGATGGAAAAGGAAATGCAAAGGAGTGATGGCAAAGCCCACCAGCGCGGCACCGTGGTGGCTCTGGCCCGCTGGAGAGCCGTGCTGGTGCTGGGAGGGAAGCGCAGCCAAGCCACGTTCCCGGAGAACAATGTCTGGCTGCACGGGAGAAAACAGGGAGCAAAGGAGAAGGACTTTCAGCCGGGTTCGATTTTTTTTCTTCCCCCCGCCCCCCCGCCCCCCC
>NW_024508102.1:1534037-1561182 GCF_017590135.1 Pyrgilauda ruficollis | reverse complement strand
CCCACACCCCAGACACTTGTGCCAAGAAACCAGACTTTGTTACAAGCTCTGCCAAAGAGTAACTCGGAAAAGCAAGCTTCGAGAAGAGCAGGAGTTAATGTTTGTGCACTAGGATATCCTCCTTTCTACCTTTTTCATATGTATTAAGTGCAATCATTTGAGTCTTCCTTATATTATTTAGAGGGAAGTTGTTTTGGTTTTTTTTTTTTTTTTTTGGTTTTTTGTTTGTTTTTTTCTACTAGAAACGACAATATTTATAACTGCCTGAGAAACGAGAATGTGTGTTTGCAAGAAAACAAAAACCACCCACCCAGAGCAAGCAGGGCCCTGGGCTGTGCTGACCAGCGTGATGGCATCTTCAGGCCTTTTCTGCCACGTTTGTCCCCGATAAAAACCCCTCTCTGGGGGCAGACGGTGCCTCTTCTGCTCGGTGCAATGGGGTGAGTTTTTGCAGGAAGTTGGAGGCATCTTGGTTCATCCATGGGGGTGGAGTTGGTCCTTTCAGACTCATCTGCCACAGTTTGGGTGCTGTTCCAGCCTCCTTGCGAGGGGCATCAAAACTCAGCCCTGTCACCTGCTTGTTGCAAACTGATTTGCTTCCCTGCAGGGGCTCAGGGATGAGCCAACACCTGCTGAGGCTGGGTCTGGGGGGCTGGGAGGAGAGGGGAGCTGGCTCTCCACTCAGCCCCAAAATCTCTCCCCCAGGTACAGCAATCCCCCTGGGCAGAGCCACCCTCACAGACCTGGGGAGCTTTTGTGCTTCTGAGCCCCACCAGGCATTTTTGGCCCCATCCCTGTGTGTCCTCACCCTGCAGGGATGCTGTGGGAGTCCCTCCCCAGGGAGTGGGGTGCAGATCCCAGGGAAGACCCATCCTGCCAGCCCTTGTTTCACTGCATCTGCCTCCCCCAGACAGGCTCAGCTGGGGACAATGGCCAGGTGGACACCACGGGTGGGTTTGTCCCCCCAGCATCTTCATGTGGACAGACAGAACTCCCAGGGACAGGCAACTGCTACTGCTGCTCACCCCTCTCCTCCTCCTCCTCCTCCCCATGCCTCCCTGCTTTTCCAGCCCAATTCTCAGCTGTCATCCTCCCCATACCTTCATCCTCATCCTCTCAAAGGCCTGGAGCTGCCAGGACTAAACATGATTGAGCTGCCTGTAGCTCTGCCAGTGGCAGGTCCCTTCCCACCACTGTCCCCACTTGTCCCTCACTGTCCCTTTGCCCACACCTGAGCCCAGCCCTGCTTTTAACAAACCAATTATTTATTGCTCTGCGTGTCCCACTGGGTCCATCTTTCCACATCTGGGGGAAGCAGCTGCTCATCCCTGTTTTCCCTCCTTGATCCACACTGCTGCAGCACCCCAGGAGCCTCTCCTGGGCTCTGTGAGGGGCTGCAGGCGGGCTGAGCACTGGCACAGGGGCTGAGGTTTGTCCCCAAGATGCGTCAGTTGGAAAAGTCTGTCCTGATTCATCCCAGCTGTGGATTTTCCCCTCCTGCTGCCGGCTCCCAGCCTGTTTGGAAGCTCCACATCTGTGGGCTGAGCTGTTTGTCACTTGGTTGCTGTCTGAAAGCAGCTGCTTTAATGCACAAAAGCTGCTGTAGGGATCTGGAGAGGTTTTGTGGCTCTGGGACAGTGACCTTTGAAAGGTCCTTTGCATTTAGAAGGAAAAAAAAACAGCAGCAAAAATAAAATCAGCCCAGGAATGACCAACCCTGCTGTGGTGCCCTGGAGTGCCACACCCCTCGTGCCCACCAGAGTTCATTAACTTTGATTAACCCTGGCTCATCTAATGTCAGGTTACTGCCCAACTGCCTTTGTGGGGCATCAGGGGTGTGTCCTGGCTGTCACCTGTGTCACCACAGCAGCCACCTCTGCTCCCCTGTTGTGGAAGGATGAGGTGGGCAGCAAATCCTCCAGGAATGGCCAAAGGCACCTGGTAATGGTGCTTCCCCCTTCTGCTTTCACCAAACAGCTCAAAAAAGCCCCCAAAATCCCACAGGGCCCCTGGAGCCACCCACCCCCACCTCAGAATGGGTTTGAAAGGCTGAAACCCACATCAGCCACCTCGGGGATCAAGGTTTTGAAGCAGTCAAAAAAAAAAAAAAAAAATTAGGGTTGTTGGGGTTTTGGTTTGGGTTTTTTGTTCATGTTGGAGTATTTATATCTGCCTTTTGCAGCGGGCCAGGACTTGCCATCTCCAGCAGAAACTATTAAAGTGATGAGCAAGATGTAGTTAATGAAGTTATTTGCACTTGATTAAAAGAAAAAAAATTGTTATTTGAACTTTGTAAAAAGAAATGTTTGCATTTTGTATTGTCTTTTTTTAATTATTAAATGGAATTTCTTGGTGTTGTGTTGATCTTTCAAAAACTGGCTCTGATGCTTATTTTAAAGGTTTCTAACAGCAGGATCCAGAGCTATTTTCATTGTTTTATTCCCTCGGATGCTGACAAGCTTTTCCAGGGCCCAAAGTATTTTTTTCTCCCCCCAGAAGCTTAAATGCTGCACTTCCTTAAGCTCTCCAGTCCCTGAACAATGTATTTATTTACGCACATTATTTAATTGCAGGAAAATTCATTTTTAGGCCAGAACATGGAGTTAGACTGGCTCAGAGGGAAGAGGGGAGGGAAACAGCCCTTGCTGGGCTGCAGCTCTGTCCTTCAGCACCCCTGGACTTGCAGACAGTGCTCAAGTCCTCAGCAGCTGCACCTGGGCAGGTGTGGGCTGCTGAGGGGCACCTGTATTTAAACCCTTCTGCTGCCCTCACCAGCCCCCTGAGCAGGGCTGGGCTCTGCAGGGACTCAGGTGAGCTCTGCACCAGGTAAGGGTCCCCTCTGTGGGCACAGGGGGATCTGGGGCCACAGCCCAACCTGCTGGGACACCTCTGCTCTGGGGGAGAGTGGGCTCCTTCCCCTCCCTCTCTGAATGCAGGGGGGTGAGGCTCCTTCCCTCAAAACCTCCAACATCCCACTTGGAATTCACCTCTCAACACAGCATCTGAGGCTTTCCCCAGGAAGAAGTGAGCAGCTCTTTGGCAAACCCTCCCCGAGGAGCTCTGGAGGAACAGAACCACACACAGCTGTGGGTGTCTGCAGAGTTTATTGCTGCCCCCCTTTAGTAGAGGCGCTGGGGTTTGCCCATGGTGCTCTTGATGTACAGAGCTCGCACGTTCTGCCAGTTCTTCTTCAGCAGGGACACCAGGAAGTTGATGGCCAGGTGGATGTTGTAGACCAGCTCGTCCTCTGTCATCTTCACGTGACCCACGGCCACAGCCAGACAGAGCACCTGGGGACAGACAGGGGTACAGCTTTCACAGGCAATGCAAAGAGCTGCCTCACTCACCAGCGTGTTGGGCTGTGCTGTGCTCTGGACATGCCCACACCAGCTTCACTTCCTGCCTCTGGGCCAGCCCCAGCCCCCTCTGCACTGTGGCAGAGGCCAAGCCTCCTCTCTGAGCAGCCTGGAATGCTCCCCAGGCTGCAGGCACAGGGATTTATGAGTGAGCCAACAGGCCAAGTGTCAGGACATCACTAGCTCAGCTGTTTTAAATGCTCAAGCGTTTGCAAACCCTCCCATCTGCTGTGTCCTCCCACATGTGTCCCCACAGAGCTGCTCCCAAGTTCACTTGGACAGAGCCAAGTCCCAAATTCACCCCCAGCAAAGTCCCACTCGTGCTCAGACCCAGGGACAGCCCTGGCCAGGTCCCACCCCGTGAGCAGCACCCACGTGCTGGGAGCAGCATTAATACACTGGATTGTGCTCAGCACTGAAGCATCCAACCATCTCCTCATCGTTTGCTCCAAGATCATCAACCACAGTTAAATTATTTCTCCTTTCTGGCCGGCCATGGAACACTGTGGGTACCATCTCCCCTTGCTGGAGGAAACCAGCCACAGCTTGAGGAACACTCGAGGGACACCTACAGCCCAAGGCAGAGACGGCAGAGCCTTGGAACAACCCCCAGGTGCACAACTGCAGCCATGCTTTACCTTCTTCATCTGGAACTTGATGGTCGATTTGACCTCATCCACCTTGGCCACCAGGTTCTCGTTGTGGGTGAGCAGAGAAGGGAATTTCCCAGCTTTGTTCAGGCCAGGCCCCAGGATTCGAGGGATTTGCTTGATCAAGGACTCGGAAGCCAGGAAGGCATCGTACTTCTTAGCTGCAAGGAGACAGCCAGGGAGTAAGGATGGACCCTGCTCCCACCTCCAAGCTCCCAGGAGGGACCCAGCTGAGATCACAGACTCGGAAGCCAGGAAGGCATCGTACTTCTTAGCTGCAAGGAGACAGCCAGGGAGTAAGGATGGACCCTGCTCCCACTCCAAGCTGCCAGGAGGGACCCAGCTGAGATCATGCAACTCCCCCCTGCAGATGAATCCAACATTCTCTGGGTCCCACCAGAACTGGAATTGGTTTTGCCAATCTTTGAGGGATGACTGCCACAGCAGCCAGGCCCAGCCCCACTCAACAGTGACTCCAAATCCTGTTCCCTGAAGGAATTGTCCTTTGCTGAGCCCAGGGGACACTGAACTCCAAGCTCTGCAACAGAGGATCCACTGGGAGAGGCCTGGCCAACAATCACCCAACAGCTCATAGCTCCATGGCCCATGAAGGACTGAGGGCCAAGCTCCTGTCTGCCTGAGGAAGGCACAGAGGGACTCTGGAGCTCCCAGGAAGGGAAGGATTTTCTCTCTGACCAAGGGAAAATGAGTGCACTTCATTGTGCTCACACAAGAACTGCAGGACTAAAGCACACTCTTGCCTCCAGTGTTTCCTGGCTTTTGCTGCCCTCCAGCTCCCCGACCAGGAAACTGAGGGACACAGCAAAGGATGAAACTGTTGGCAGGGACATTTTCTGTGTCTCTCCCTTCCTTGGACAACCAGCCCCGTTCCTGCAGCACTGATCTGTCAGACCTGCACTGGAAACAGCCCGGTGGTTTTCCTGAATAGTTTTTGGGCAGATTTTGGTACTGGGGCTGACTCTGCTCAGCTTTTCAGCTCTGCAACTAACCATGACACCGAAATCTAAGCATAGGGAAAAACCTTATGGACACTCACCCAGCTTCTTCACCAGCTTCTTGTTTTTGTTGAGCTTCTTCAGAGCTTCTATATCCATGTGAGGAATATCAACTGCTTTGGCCTCATCACAGTGCTGCTGGTCTCCCAGCAGACAGACCGAGAATTTGGGCCGTGGCGTCGACTTCAACCTGGAGAAGGAAGGAAGGAAAGAAGGTCCGAGTCAGCGAGCAGCCAGCCCCAGCCGCGTGTCCAGAGCCAGCACGGAGACACCTTACCGCAGCACGGGGCATCCTGCCGTCCCCAGCAGGCCGGTGGGGACAGCCCGGGGGCTGCCGCACCTCCCCTCATGTTTTAAGACCCAGGGTGAGGGTCCGTCCAGCCGCCCCCACCGGCGCGCTGGACTCCCCAAGCGGTTCGGCAGCGGCGGCCCCGAGCGGGACCGGGCCGAAGGCTGGGTAGGAGCGAGAGGATGGCGAACCTGACGGTACCGGAGAACCGCTTGTCCTTCTGCGGGTCATAGTTCTTGAGGCTGATCTGCAGCTCCACCGTCTCCACGAACCTGCGGGAGGCACCGGGTGAGGCCCGGCCGGGCACGGAGGGGGCAAGGCCGAGGCCGGGGTGGCACGACCGGTCCCGCCGTGTCGGCGGCTCTTACTTGCGCTTCTTGGCACGGCTGCCGTGCAGCACCTCCTTCACCGCCTCGTACAGGGTGTCCCGGGACACTTTGCTGCTGCGGGGGGAAACGGCAGCGCGGGCTCAGAGCCGGCCCCGCCCGGGACGCGGCCCCGAGCCCGCCCCGGTCCCTGCGCGGTCCCCCCCGCGATCGACCCCGAGGATCGCGCCTCGCCAGCCGCCCGGACGGCCCCGCGGCCCCCACCGGGCACGGATGGCGGTGGATGGCGGCGGATGGCGCGGAGCAGACGCTGAGCTGCACCCACCTCATGGCTGCGGCTGCTCGGACCGAAAGGGCGGAAGTGGCTCCGCCGCGCTATAAATAGTGGCGAGATCTCGCGAGACTGGCGCGCGCGGCGCCATATTGGGAGCGGCACCCCGGGGCCGCCATGAGGGGAGAGGCACGAGGAGTAATAAACAACCAGCGTCTCTTTGCCCCCTGTCTCGGACTACCGGCACAGGAGTTTCTACATCGCTTCACAGTGTATCCCAGGAGCCCCGGGCTGGCCTCAGCGGCCGCCGGGAAGGAGCTGCCGGTTCAGGCTGGGCACGGGCGGCAGCGCTGCCCGTCCCGGCCACGGGGCAGGTACCGGCGGCAGCTCGGGAAAACCGGGGCCTTGTGGCTTCAGCATTGCCACCGCGCATGCGCCGCCGGCTGCGCCTCCCCTGCATTGGCCGCCGGGCGGCGCGCGCGGCCCGGCCCGGCCCGCCCCGGAACCTGTATGGCGGGCGGGGGCGCCGCCGCTATGCGGGTTGCGGGGCCGCGCGCGGTGCACGTCGGGCCGGTGGCGGACCCGGGCCCGGCGGGTAGCTCAGGTCGGTGTGGGGGATGGGGGGCGGCGATGGCGGCCGCGCCCGGAGCCGCCTCAGCCCCCGGGTACCGCGCGGGGGGAGCCCCCCACCGTGTCCCCGCCACCCCCGGGCCCTGCCCTCGCAGCCCGTGGCACGGTTTTCCCGTCTCCCGGCGGGACGGGTGCGGGGAGCGCGGGGCGAGGCGGCACCGAGCGGGCCCCGAGCGGCGGCGGGCACGGACGGGGCGGTTTTGCCTCGTCGCTGGAAATGAAACGATCAAAGATTTGGCTGTGTCAGAGGTGGCTGAGGAAGAACGCGCTGCAGCGCCTTTGGAAGATAAGCCATCAGCAGAGAGTGCCTCCAGCGAAATGTGCTCCGGGGGTGTGCAGGCTTTAGCATCATTTGCTTAGAGCCTGGAATTCTGTCCCTGGGAAGGCTGGGGATTAGTCAGGAAAGGGAGGAGAGAAGGAGGAATAAAGCTCATCACCCTGCCCCTCTCTCCTGCAGCACAGGACGTGCTCAGCCTGTAGGTTCAGGATTTAAAGTACCTGGAAACCCTGCAGATCGTTTGGAGGACGGGAGGGGCTGGCATGTGACATTTGTGCTGTCTCTAAGAAGAGTCTGTCAGTTCAGTTTGCTTGATAAGCTTTATTTCATATTTGGCTGTGGAATAGATTCTTATCCCTGCCTGCCTTCAGCGTGGGAAGGATGCAGCGTTGTCCATCTCAACCCTTTACCACCTCAAAAATCTTTTGAGGCCATTCAAGCCTTTCCTAGCGTGCAGAAGTGGAGAAACTAAAAGAGGAGGAGGAGAAACCAAGGGCAGAAATTGAAATGGAATTGTTCTTTTTACTTAAGGCTCGCAGCAAAGACGACGGCCCCGTGTCCCTGTGGGCCCCCCGTGCTGCCAGGCAGGATCCATGTGTGGGGATCAGCATGGAGAGCCTGGGGCTGCCAGCAGTGACCCTTGGGGACAGCAGCACGGCCTGCCTGCAGCAGGCTGCCAGAGGTAACAGAGCCTCGGGCTGTCAGGGCTCCTCCTGGCTCTGGAATTAGAGTCAGGGTCACCAAAAGTGCCCCTCACGGCGTGGGAGGTGTCACACGTGTGTGGCCACTTGGCACGGGCAGCTGGTGACTGTTGGATTTGCACTGAAGTCTGGTGTGAAATAAAATACAAATCAAACATGCCTCTGGTTTGGAAATGAAGCTGTGGAGACGGGAGAGCTGTGGCTGTGGAAAATAAAGCTCTTTTCAGACTGGAAGGGCCCTGTTCTTCCCAGGCTTGCTGTGAACAGGGAGCTGATGCTGTGGCCTGCAGAGCTCTGCTCCACCAGAACTTCCCCTGGGCTGAGCAGGTGGTTTTGCATCACTGGTGTGCCGGGTTTGGTTCACAGCAGTGCCTTTCCCACTCAGAGAGGTGCCAAATTCCACACCTGCCCTTACCTGGTGTTGGTGAGGTGCCCCTTTCCCCACCACCCACTGCTCCCAGGAAGAGGAGCACGCCGTTTCCCAGCCTGCAGAACAGGATGGAGGAGTTGTGCAGCTCCGTGTCCTGGGGGTTGCTCTCCTGCTTTATTTTCTGTGCAAACTCACTGCAGGTTTGTTGTGTGTGTGGAGCTGGGCTGTCTTGGGAGCACCAGGCTGTGTGCCCCCCTCTCAAACCTTATGCTCCAGGTGAAACCAGCCTGGATTCTCCAGAGGGATGGAGCAATCTGCTCTCTGCACCAGAGCTCTGGGTAATGATTACATTCATGATTACGGATGGCGGTACAGTCATGATTACAGTCATGATTACAGCTTTGCAGTAAGCCCCTACAGCCCAACACTGGCAGCACTTTAGGCCCCTTTAGGTGCTGTAATTGTTTCCTAGCAGTTGATCCTCTGCCAAAGCAGCAGATAAATCTCCCAGCACTTGCTGATGCTGCTCAGCACAGCCAGTCGATCTTTTCTTCCAACACAAGTGTAATTGTTTTCTCTGTGTGCTCTGTCTGCTCCTTGGCACGAGGAGCTGTGAGGGGCAGCTCCTCAGCAAGTGGTGCCTGAGGGTCTTTGTCGTGTGTCCTCTCTAGACAAGGGCAATGCCAGCATTTCTGGGGAGTGAAGTGTCTCTGTGGGGCAAAGCTGACCCATAAGAGCCCAGAAGTGACAATTTCTCCCTCTTGTGGGACAGAGGGGCTGGGCTCAGCAGCTGATGCTATGTTTTAACTGTTCCAGGTGAAAAGCTGATTGAAGGGCAAGTCATTGAACTTGAAGATGGGACCACAGCTTATATCCATCAGGTGACAGTTCAGAAAGGTGAGGAACACACCTGCCCTCTTTCTGTTTGGAAGGACACTGTAGATGTGGCTGCAGCTCTCAGTGCTCCAGCATTTGGGCTCCTCTGTCAGTTCCAGCTCTCAAAAGTCCATATGAGCAGAGGGTTTCTTTTGGGGTTTTCTTTCTTGTGGTTTTGAGGCTGAGTGAACAAGGGCATTGCCTGCAAAGTCGTTAGCCATCTGATGAGAAGGTGAATTTGGTGGAGGTGGAGACAAATGTTTGTGTCATTTCACCTGTGGGCTCTCCCTGTGTCACACCACGAGCCCAGTGAGACACTGCATCACTCCTTTGAGCAAAGGAAGAGGCAAATCTGTGCATGAAGCCTTGAAAATCTCATCATTCCCATCAGAAGGGCTCAGATGGTGTCTTAAAACCTACAGCTGTGGTTGCCTTTCAGGGCAAGCAGGCAGCCCTGTGTCCTCTTCTGCTTGGCAGCCTCAACTGCCACAGCATTCCCCATGCTGGGTCCTCCAGGAAAGTGTGTGGATGTTTTCCTTTCCTTTTAGAGGCTGTGGCTTTTGAAGATGGGCAGCCAGTGGTGCTGGAGGATGGCAGCATGGCCTTCATACACAGCACAGCTAAAGGTAAAGCACTCCCTGCTCTTTCCTTGGCAGCTGGAGGGAAGCTGCTGAAATGTCTCAGATTTCCAAGGCTGGGGAGATGAAGCACTTTTTTCTGCCTCACACTGAGGGGTTTTTCAGCTGAATTTTTTTTCAGCTCTTTACCTGAATGTTTCCTCTTGCAGAGAGTTATGAACCCAGCACATTCCAGGCTGTCCAGCTGGAGGATGGCTCCACTGCCTATATCCACCATCCTGTCATCCTGGCACCTGGCAGCACCATCCTGCAAGTGCAGACAGAAACTGGGCTGCAGGAGTTGGCTGGGGAGGAGGAAGATGATGGCCTTGATGTGGACACCATTAATGCACTGCAGCAGTATGGCAGGAAGGTGAGGGCACAGCACCTCTTGGCCTGAGTTTGTGCCCTCCCTGTTTGAGAGAAGCAACTGGACAGGCTCCAGTGTGAGTGCCACTGCTGAGGGGTGCCTGGAGTTGGGGACACACAACGGGGCTGCTTGGTCCCGTGGGGTGCTGGGCCTGCCACCCTTAACCTGCTGCAGGCTCAGGTTTGGGAAGGGAGGAGAGCTGCTGTCATACAGCCTTTGGTGTGCCAGCAGTGGCAAAGACATGGCCACTGTCCCCATGGTGACGAAGGCCTCAAAACCAAAGCAGCTTCAGATCCTGGTGTGCTGTCACTGCAGTGTCCCACCTCAATGTCCCAGGTACTGCCTTTTCCTCCCACCTCCACAGGCTGTGGAGCAGGGGCTGCCAGGGGTGCTGAGCTGGGCACAGACCTGCCTGCTGCAGCAGGCCCAGCCCCTGCTCTCTGGGGAAGGGTGGGGTGGCACTGTGGCTGTCACTGCCTTCCTGCTCCACTGTGTATGGGGACACACAAACAGTGCTGTGCTTCACTCACAGGGGTCTGACGAGGAAGAGGAGGGAGTGACAGACACCTGCCATGTGAAGAGTAAAGACTCCAGCAACATCTCTTCCCAGGTCTGAATTTTTCAGTGAATGGAACTAGGCTGAACTCCTCTTTGCCAGTAATTATAAAAATGTTGTGGCTTCTCTGCTGAGTTAGCAAATACTAACTGCACATCTTTCAAATGAGCTGAGAAAGGGAGTTTTGTGTCTGGGAACCCCTTGGGAAGTGGGAGGGGGAAATGCAGGTTCCTAGAGCCCCGTCACCTGGGCTTCACCATGTGGGTACAAGCTGGTTTGTAGGAACATGTTTTTGGAAGATAACTGCAGCAGTGCATATGTATGGCAAGGAGGGAAATATTTGTGTGGGCTTGGTGAAGCTGTGGTGGCTTGCTGGATTGATTCCAGTACTTGTTCCAGCAGGATTTGCAGGAGGAGGAGGTGCAAAGCCACAGGAAGGGGCAGCAGGTCGGCAGCAGAGCTTTCCGCTGTGGGTACAAAGGCTGTGGCCGCCTCTACACCACTGCCCACCACCTCAAGGTAAAGCAGGTGACATGGCAGTGTGCTGGCCAGACCAGTCCCAGGTTACACTGCCAGAGCAGAATGCTCTGTTGTGTGCAGCTGAGTTACATGCTGAGCTCTCCAGGAGACCCAGATGTGTCAGCTGGCTAAGGTGAAATCCAACAGGGAACTTCAGATTCTCCCCACCAGCATTTTCCCACAGTTTTCTTTCTTCCTTCCCTTGGATCTCATATTAGGGATCTGTTCTTTTCCAGGTACATGAACGTGCTCACACAGGTGACCGGCCATACACGTGTGACTTCCCAAGCTGTGGGAAAGCATTTGCTACAGGTAACAGATTTCTGTTTTGAGCAGATTTCATTTTCTGTCCAACCCAGTAGAGCACAATATCCAGAGCATCTAAAGCAAGGGAATCACAGCACTGGAGCCTGCTGGGACTTTATTGATTTTGGGCAGATAATGGTGGAAGCAAGGCTGGAAGTGGTGTTGGGGTTGGTTATTTCTTCCCTTTCAAGCTTTGCAGACACAACACAGACACTCAGGTACATGGACTGAGGGGTGGTACTCAGCTTGTCATGGTGTTTCCTTCTCATTACAAAATTAGTTGTGGTCTCTGTCCTGGACAGGGTATGGTCTGAAGAGCCACGTGAGAACACACACAGGTGAGAAACCCTACAAGTGTCCAGAAGACTTGTGTAGCAAAGCCTTCAAAACCTCCGGGGACCTGCAGAAACACATCCGCACGCACACAGGTGAGCAGCACGGGGCAAGAACTGCACAGGGGACAGCCCTGTGAAAAGGTCTCCAGGTGGCTGCATGGTGGCAGGTGTCACCCACAGCACTCTGTCCATGCAGGTGAACGTCCCTTCAAGTGTCCCTTCGTGGGCTGTGGCCGCTCCTTTACCACGTCCAACATCCGCAAGGTTCACATCCGGACGCACACGGGCGAGCGGCCCTACATGTGTGCAGAGCCTGGCTGTGGCAGGGGCTTCACCAGCGCCACCAACTACAAGAACCACATGAGGATCCACACAGGTAGGAGGGAGCCAGCAGCAGGGAGATTGGTGGGGCTGGAATGGGCATTTCCAGGCTGAACGTCGCAGGGGTGGATCTGGGAGTGGCCAGGGAGTTGGAGGAAATAGTGGGAATTGCTTCATTGGATTGATTGTTATTCCAGCAGTCTGTCTCCAGCTATTTGCTCTGGTGGAGAATCCCTCCCCAGAGCATGAGGAGGGTGAAGCTCAGCTCTGTGGCCTCTGCCCTAGGAGAGAAGCCCTACCTGTGCACCGTGCCGGGCTGTGGGAAGCGCTTCACAGAGTACTCCAGCCTGTACAAGCACCACGTGGTGCACACGCACTGCAAGCCCTACACGTGCAGCAGCTGTGGCAAGACCTACCGGCAGACCTCCACGCTGGCCATGCACAAACGCAGCAGCCACGGCGAGCTGGAGGCCACCGAGGAGAGCGAGCAGGCTCTCTACGAGCAGCAGCAGCTGCGGGGTGAGTAGCCACTCCCCCATCAAGGTGTGGCAAAGGGGAGGGAGGTGACAGCAAAAGCAGACGCGCCCCTCAGACCCAAATGTGTGCTATGGCTTCGTGCCTCCCCATCAAAGCCAGATCTATTGGAATAGGTTGGGAACGGGCCCCTGCCCATTCTGTGCTACAGGGAGAGGTAAAGGTCCTTCCTCCCAGGCCACCACTGGTGTCATCATGGTCTTGTGCTCTTTGCCAGCCCTTGAGACCACAGGCACGTCCAGAGAGCAGGCATGTGGTTTCACACTCTGATAGTGCTGCTCTTCCCCTTCTCTGATCCAGCTGCTGCAGCTGCTGACAGAGGCTCTCCAGTGGAGAGTCAGCATATTGCTTTCCTGTCAGAGATGGAGGAAGATGAAGAGGAAGATGCTGTGCCTACACAAATCTCACTTATTTCTCAGGATGGGACAGAGCAGGTATGGACACAGACACCTTCAGCATGTCAGGGACAGCAGTTAATATCTGAAGTGAGATTCTGCCTCTACTCAGCCAGGATGTTCTTTGCAGGGCCTTTTCTTTTTCCAGCATTTTTTTCAGACCTTGGAGCTTCTTGGGCTCTTCCTGCCCTGAGGGCTCCCTCCTACAGCCTCACCCACTGCTGCAGTCTTGGTTTGGGGGGTCTCTGGTCCCAGTGCCCCCCTTGCTGATGGGGTTTCTCGCTGTTTGTGTGGTGACTGGCAGCCCTTGGCTCCCTGCAGCTCCCCACCTCTGCTGACCCAGGCTGGATTTGGAGATGTTTTGTCATCACTTGTATACAGCAGTGCTTTTCTTGTACTTCCCTCCACCAGCTGCCCCTGTGCTGACTGGAAAAAACTTCCTTCTGTGGCACGGGGCAAGGGAAACAGCTGCCACCAGTGACCTGTTTCCTCTTAGCCTGAGATGCTCCTGCTGCTGCAATGCACAGAGCTGTCCCCATCCAGGCTTGAGACAAAAGGCTGAATGGGAAGATGTGGTGGAAGGGGGAGGGCTGAAGACTCAAACTCTGAGTTCTCTGTTGTCAATTTTATCCATGGTGCTGGGCAAAGTCCTTGGAGCTCTCTGTGCCTTGAGTCCTGCAGAGATGCTGTTTCCTCCTTGTCCAGACCAATGCATTGCTAAACTCGGAGGTTGCCTAAGACTCCCTGAGCTCTGCTGTCACCCCCAGGTCAGCCTGTCTCAGGAGGAGCTGCAGGCCCTGGGCAGTGCCATCGGCGTGGTGACGCAGAGCGGGGTCCTCGCCGTGCCCGAGGGACAGCTGGCAGCTGGTGACACTGGGGCCATGACTGTGGCCAGCACCGATGGCACCGAGGCACAGGAGGTACAGACAAAGCTGGGACTGCCCAGGAAGCAGGCTTCCTCTGCTAGAAGAGAGCTGCATTTTCATTTAAAACATGATTAACTGACCTTTTCCAGGTGGCCGTAGTCGCTTCTGGGGCAGAAGAGGAGTCGGGCATCACCCCGCTCTGTCATCAGCAGGTGGCATTGCTGGCCACCTCCCATGGCACCCACATTGCTGTGCAGGTACCACATGGCTCTTGCCACTGTCCCCTTCACTCCCTGGCCACCCACTGCCTGCTCTCAGGCCCTGCTGCATCATTGCTCACCTAGGGGGCTTGCTCCTTAATTCCCAGAGACCCTGTGTGCAGAGGACAACAGGGACATCCTGCTGGGATTGCAGAATGCTCCTCTGTCAACACCCCTGTCTGCCCTTCTGCTTCACACCCGTGTCACCCCTGTGTCCTGCTGGGAGCCACCCTGAGCTGCCTTTTAGGGGTTCATCACTCTCTCTCTCTCTCTCTCTCCCCCAGCTGGAAGAGCAGCAGAGCCTGGAGGAAGCCCTCAGCATGGCCACAGCAGTCATCCACTACGAGCCAGTGCCACCTGACACAGCCCTGCCTGAGCAGGGGAGCTGAGGCCAGCAGGGCAGCTGTGGCAGGGGAGTGGCAGCCCCAGCCTGCCGTGTGCAGGGGTGGCGGGGCAGGGACAGAGTCTGAGCCAGTGCCAGCGTGTGCCCTGTGCCAGCTGGGACACGGAGGGGGCACAGGGCTGCTGGGGTGACCCTGTCTGAAGGGCTCTTCCCTCCGGGGAGGGAGAGCAGATACACTGAGCTGCTGCCTGCTCCTGGGCTCTGAGCAGCAGCCTCTCTTCAGGGCACTCCTGCCCTCTCCCTCTAGGAATGGCCCAACAGCTCCCCTTTCTTGCCCACCCTTCCAGCTCAGGGGAAGTGGGCAGCACTTGCACAGAAGCAATAAAGGCCCATCAGAGCCAGCCCTGTCCTGAGCTCGGTATGGAGGGTGAGCAGTTCCTGCCATTGGAGCCAGCACTGGGATGGTTCCAAGAGCAGTTCTCCCATCTCTTTGTCACACTTCCTTTTCAAGCAGGGCTTCCATGGCAGATTCATTGGCTGTGGAGCAGAGCAGCCAGCACTTGCCAGGAGCTGAGCTAGACCTGGATGTAAATGCTGAGTTGAAATAAAAACAAATTCAAAATTTGGTTTTTAAAAGGACCTCTCTTCTCTTTGGTGGAAGCTGGGAGGAGAGGGTGGACAGTGTGTTCAGCAGCTGTAAGAATTGAGGACATTGAGGAGATTTGTGGAATTGACCAAACATGTCCTGCCAAAGCAGCAGCTGTCCCAGAGCAGGGCTGGGAGCAGGGCGAGCTGTACCCTCTGAGCCCTCAGCGTGTGGCTTGGAGGGGCTAAGACATGTCCCTAAAATCTCTCATCAGGCCTTGCCTCTTCCAGGGACCCCTACAAGCCTAGATTTAGGGAACCGTGTCTGTGAACACATCCTACATCCTCCCCTGAGCTGGGGAGAGAGACCTGGGCTGGTGTCCTGTGCCTTCAGTCCCTTCACTGCCCTGGGTGCTGCGTGGACAGAGCTGGAGAACACCTTCGAGATCCTCGAGTCCAGCTGTAAACCTGACCTGGCACAGGCTCCCGGCAGCCGCGTGGGCCGTGTTTCGGACATCCCAGAGGAGTTTGCAGAGAAAGATGTTTCCGCGGGCACGGACCGGGCACAGCCCGAGAGGCGCCACGGGCCGAGCCTCCGCTCGCCGGGTGACACCGATCCCTTCCAAAGGCTGCCCGGCGAAGCTGCTGCTTGAGCCAGAGCGGGGATTTCTCACCCCAAAACGCAAATTACCACGGATCTTTTGATCTCTGAGCCGAGCTCGGCAGAGGGTCGGCGAGCCCCGGCCGTGCGGGGAGCGGCGATGGGGCCCGGGGGCTCCCGGGGCGCCCCGAGCAGGCGGCGCTCCCGCCCCGGTCCCGCCCGCCCGGGCGGCTCCAGGAACCGGATCCGCGGGCTCGGCAGAGCCGCCGCCGCCGCCGCCAGCCATGGACCTGCGAGCCGAGCTGCTCAAGTCCATCTGGTACGCCTTCACCGCCCTGGACGTGGAGAAGAGCGGCAAGGTGTCCAAATCCCAGCTCAAAGTGAGTCCCCCGAGCTCCGGCGCACGGATGGAGGAGGGTGGGCAGCGAGCGGAGGAACGAGCCCGGTGCTGCTTTGCATCCCCGCGGGTTTCCGCGGAGAAATTGTTAAATATTAAGATAAGATCTTCTTGTTGCTTCCACGCTGGTTCGGGTGAAGTTCTCAGGCTCTGTGGCATCTCCCTTTAAAAAATGGGGTGGGGGGGGAATTCATGCTCAGATGTGTTTTCTAGGTAAAAATGATAAGAAATCGAAATTTTAGTTATCAGTTTCGTGTGCTTTTTATGGCCAGCTAAGAGCCCAAATTCTGTTTACATTTTCTTGCTTGCCGGAGCACCTGTGTTTCTCCTTGCTGAACCAGTGGGTCAGGAGGTAGGGACAGGTTGTTTTTTTAACAAAAGATCCTCAGTGATGTGGCTAGAAGTAACACAGCACTTTTAAAAACTCTCCGCTTTCCCCTCTCCCCACTCCTAGCAGCTTTCAGAGAGGGCTCATGCCCTCAGCCCTTCATCAAACCCATCACAGCTTTAAAAACCTTTTTGTCTGCCCCCAGGCCAGGGTTGCTGGCACCTACCAGCGAGCCCCTTGGCTCTGAGAATAATTGATTTTTTTAACCCTTGCACGCGGTGGGAATGTGTTTTTTTCATCTGTTTTGGTTCTTAGGCTGGGGTTGGAAGTGCTGGTTGGTACCGGGGTCTGGGATGAGAGAGCAGACCTGAGCAGGAACGTGCTGAGCACGGGAGGTATTGCGTCAGGACATGGCAGCTGCTGCCAGCCTGCGAGACCGTTTTGAACCTCTGCAAAAAAACCCCATTTTCCTCCATTCCCTTTATTTTATAGGGCTTCCCCAGGGCAGACTGCAGAGAAGGTGCTGGTCTTTGGCAGGGGGGTGTGTTTTGCGACAGAATTAAGAGTTTTGTTTGCAGGGATCTGGGGAGGCAGAGTCTTCCTGCTCAGCCTTTGCGGCTCAGAGCCTTTGGCTGCCCCCCAGAACTCGTGGCATGTGCCCTGCGAGCCACGCTCACCTGCTAAAACTGTAGAAATAGCTGAAGGAATTAAGGAAAATCCTCAAGTAGGCCAGAGCTTAATTCGGTTTGCTAATCCCTGAGAGGGGCTGCTGTGCTCCCTTCACAGCACCCCCTGCACCTTCACTGCTCTGGGTCCAGAGTCTGGCCCAGGCATGGGATGGTCCCAAAAGGACCAGCACTGCTTGTCTTGAGACATCTTTATCACCTGTGACGATGCTGAGGCCACAGAGAGTCTGATTTTAATGGCAATTTCATGGACAGTTCATGCAGGGTCTGCAAACGTGGTGTGGGCGCCGTGGTGATGCTGGGGATGGCGTCTCCGAAGTGACTTTACCCAGGGGGACACTTGGGAGGGGCAGGGATGTTCTCCCACGCGCCCTCAGTGACGGGATGGGTTGGCAGCAGGTCACTGAACAGCACAGCTCAGCTCTGGATGACTTTCCCACTGTCTCCAGGCCGGGGAGAGCTTTTTTCCACCCACAGAAACACTCGAGTTCGCCCCAGCCTACGCAGGCCAGCCGCGGTTCAGCGAGGGAGGAATCCGGGGTCCCTCTGCTCTGAGCAATGTGTTAAAGCCACCGAGCCCTCTCCAAACCCCTCCAGGGTGCTGAGCCCTGAGCTGCGCCGTGCTCTCTCCCTCACCCGGGCGTGTTGCTGCACGAAGGGTCTTGAACAGGGGTGGGAGAGACACCGGGCTTGCACCTAGAGGACGGAGCCAGCCCCGGAGCTGGCTGGGGGCGCAGAGCCGGAGCTCCGGCCGCGCTCCGGGCAGTTCTGAGAAGGTGTTGGGGTTTCCAGCATGAAGACACAGCTGTGGGAAGCCGTTAGGCTCCTTGCTGGGGCACCTCTGCGCAGGCAGGCGTGTGCAGATGCTGCTGGCAGTGGAGGTGTGTGTGTCACAGGAAGGAAGGACAGCTTGCGGTCGGTGCCGCGCGCCCAGAGAGCTCGCGAAGTTTTTGCTCCCAGCACAGGCACACCACAGCCCTGCTCTTGGGAAGACTTTGTGCTCTCAGTGCCGTTGCATCCCTCTCCCTGGCGGGGCTGGAAGGGCTGTGGGTGCAGGTGGGGTGTGGTCCCTCAGTGTGGCCATGCGTGGCTGGAAATACCGGGAACTGCCCTGGTGCTTTTGGGCTCCTCTGCTCATGGGTGATGGGTGTGACAGCGGTGGGAGAGGGTGGAGAACAGAAGCAAGGCTGCTGCTCAGAGGAATCCAGGGCACTAGGAGGAGGCAGGCAGACCCCTGCATGCCACAGGGGAAAGATTGTACCAGCAAACTGCTTTCTAGCTTCCTTTCCCCCGCTGTTCTCCTCCTCCTGTCACTGTTTCAGAGCCTGCAAGGGTTTCTCACCTCTCCCATCTCCAGCCATGCCACCACTGACCAGGCCAGGGCTTTCCTCTCCCTTTGTCAGTGACAGCCCTGCGACAGGAGGGGCTTTGGGTCACAGGGAGCCTGGATGGATGGATGGATGGATGGATGGATGGATGGATGGATGGATGGATGGGCTCAGGGTGTCCCCCACGGCCAGGGTCACAAGTGAGACCTCACAGGGTTTTTTAGGGGTGCTCTGGGAGTGGGGGTGAAGGATGGAGATGAGGGTCCACATTGGAAACACAGAATGGGATACAATTCCCAAACTTTGAATTCATCCTGATGGACTGGTTACCATCCTGGAGGATGTCCATGACATTCCCAAGCCTTTCCACCGCTGTGTGGACCCTGGGGCTGCACTGAGCCCCAAAAGGCACAGTGCAGCAGCAGTGCTCGGGGCTACAGCCCTGTTCTGTGAGCACAGGGTGGAGTCCTGCTGATCCCATTGGTCCAAAGGGCAGAAAAGAGAATGAAAATCTGGTCGAGCAAGAACTGTCTCCAGCTGCAGCAGCCACCATGGCCTCAGGCAGCTCCTCTGCTGCTGGGAGGAAATTTCCAGCCCTGCAAAGAGGAGTAGGGATGCTGTTCCATCTCCTCCAGCCCCTCTCTTGAGCCCTTGGCAAGCTGCATTGGCAGATCTTGGTGCAGTGGGGAAGTGTCAGTCACTTGTTTAACCATCTCCTGCTTCTGGGATGTAAAGGCAAGGAGAGCACCACAAGCTAGAGATGCTGCTGGTGCTGATGGGCAGCCTTGCTCCAGGCTTTCCAGCACATGGGAAATGCATGAGCTTGTCAACATGCTTTATTTGGGGGCATTTGAACAAAGTGGGCTGTTGGCAAGCCTTGCTGAGTATTTCTGGGGGTGGTCTGTCTCCAGTTCTCCATTCCAGACAAAACCTTTGCTTAGTTTCTCACCAGTCTTTCCTATTTTCATGTTTCCATCTTTCTGTGTCCCCAGCAGACAGTGGCTGCTGCCAGGCTGGGCCATGTTTGTGCCAAATGCATGGCTTGGGGTGGCTTATCAGCTTTCCTAGATCAGAGTGAGTCCTGTTCGCTCTGAGAGGTTTGAAACAGCCCTTTCAAGAGAGAAGTTCCTCATGTGCCAAGAAAAGAAACTAACGTGGAAAAATCCTCGATTTTTGCTTGTTTCTAAATGATTCTATAAGGTTTACATTTGAGAATTGTGCCAAACCCAAACCTTGAGGAGGTGATGCCACGCAGGGCACAGTCCCCAGGGGGGTGAGTGAGGAGGTGGCACCTTGGGGATGTGCTGGGGCAGGGCTGGAGGTTGTTCACCTTCTCACCACCCCCTGTGCTTGGCCAGGTGCTGTCTCACAACCTGTACACGGTGCTGTGCATCCCCCACGACCCCGTGGCACTGGAAGAGCATTTCCGTGATGATGATGATGGGCCTGTGTCCAGCCAGGGCTACATGCCCTACCTCAACAAGTACATCCTGGACAAGGTGAGCTCCTTGGTCATCCCCCAGAGCTGCTGTTCCTCACGTGAGAGCATGGAGGTTCCTGGGAGGTCCCCTTAGCTCTTGGGAACCACATTCCTTGGTGGGTGGAAAGAGGTGCAGAGAGATGGGTGAATGCCAAAAGGAGTGAGAAATGTTTAATGCTCAGTGTCTCCCTGGCAAGGATGGAGTCATCCCTTCACGTCACAGCTCTGCATGGAGCAGTATCTCTGCCCACATTTCCTGAAGGGCTCAGAGAGAGAAATCAGCCCCTTTTATCCTCACCTTTGAGGTGTGACCTCATTTGGCAAAGAGCAGAGGGAGGAGGATGAGCTGCAGAGCTGGGGTGGGCAGGGGCTTTCTCCCTTTTTTTCTGTGGTTCAAAGACACCTTTGTCTGACACAGCCAGAGGTTGGTCTGTGGGTGCTGTTTCTTCCAGGCACGTGAGGAGAGGAAGAATGACTGACAGCTTTCTTCCACTGTGTGCTCACAGAAAGGGGCCAGAGCTGGGTGCAGTAACCCTTCACTCCCCTGGCTCTCCTGGTGTTCTTGTCCTGTGCCAGTCCCCATCCCTGTGCCCCTGGTCAGCAGCTGCCCAGCTTGGTCCAGCAATGCTGGTCTTGGCTGCAGGGATCTGGTCAGCAGCAAGCAAGGGCAAAGCCTTCCCCAGCTCCCTCAGCCCAGAGCAGGAGCTGCCCAAGGTCAGCCCAGCCCAATCTCCCCATCACAGAGTGGCCAAAATCCTTCCAGTTGCCAAAATCCTTCCGTGGTTCTTCGGAAGGTGATCTTTAAACCCACCCCTTCTGCTTTCACCAGGGCTAATAGAATCCCAGAGGCAGCCTGAAAAGGGGGAAGTGGGTTTTCCTAGTAAGAGAAGCTTTTAGCTTTTGTCACCCAAAGGTTCTCCCCCAGCTTTGCTGCTACAGGCCACAGTTTGCTCCTGTGCTCACACAGCTGGGATAGAGCACCCAGGGACAGCCAGAGCTCCTCTGATCCCCATCACAGCTGACCCATCTGCACCAAATGTGCTGCCCGAGGCAGCTCACAGTGCCAGGACACAATTAAAGAGCAGCAGCAGGGATCAGGCTGGTGGAGGCACCATTCCTGCTGGCTTCCCTTCACTCCTCAGTTCCTCTTTGTGGTTGAATGGGATAACAAGAAACCCCAAATCATGGAGGCACTGAGGATGAGAGCTCCACGTCATCCTGCCTGTGCTGCTCCCCAGGGTTCCTGCTGGTGCTGCCAGTCACCCCATGGACAGATTTTAGGAGTGAGGGATTCTTCTCTCTAGCACTTTTTCTCCCAGACTCCCCTCCATAGCTCTTCAGCTCCCCACTCAACCCCTGACTCCTGCCTGCAGGTGGAGGAAGGTGCTTTTGTCAAAGAAAACTTCGATGAGCTCTGCTGGACGCTGACGGCGAAGAAGAACTACAAACCCGACCGGAACGGGAACAGCGTTGTGTCCCACCAGGATGCTTTCAAGCTCTGGTGTCTCTTCAACTTTCTGTCTGAAGACAAATACCCTCTTGTCATGGTGCCAGATGAGGTAGGACCTGCTTCTCCCCCCAGCCCTGTCCTCCCAGGGCTCCATGTGCTGGCAGAGCCCCATTTGTGGGTGACACTATTGCTCCCTGGCATGTCCCACTGCATCCTGCAAGATGTGGTGTTCCAGGGGATGAGAGAGAGGAGGCTGGGGGTGGGACAAGGGGGCTGTCTGCCCTGGACACCTCTGCTGTGCCCACAGCCACCCCCACTGCCCAGGGAGAAGAGGGGGATTTCAGAGGGGAGACCCCTCCAAAGTGCTCCCCTGCTTAGAGGGCAGTGGCAGAGCAGACCTGGCTGTCCCTCTCCTGGCCACTGCCACCAGTGCTCAGCCCCTGCCCAGCATGAGGAGTGTTAAGGGTGAGGTGCCAGCCAAAGAAAAGCCTTGCAGTAATCTCCAAATTCCACAGCATTCAGGGGGGAAGGTTCTCCCTTTCTCTGGGGTCAGATTAAACCCCCATGAGAAGGGGGGCAGGTCTGGGGAGAATGCACACGTGCAGAAGCCAAGAGTGGCCTCAGCAGAAGGAACTTGGCTGGGCAAATGGCTGCTGTTGTCTTCTACCCCTCAACCTCCTGAGATCAGCAGAAAAGTTAAAATTAAAAAAAAAAGGAGGAGAAAAAAGGCAAGAAGCACCGTGCTGCGCAGACGTAGGAGGGCGACCGCACTTCCTGTGCCCTGGGAGAGGAGTTTCCTGTTCCCCAGACCATGAAAAACTGAATCATCCTGAGCACCAGCACTCCATTCTTGCCCTTTTCACAATTAAATGACATAAAAAATCCAGCTGGGTGTGGGGACCCTGCTGTGTGTCACCTTCCTGCGTGGTTCCCTGCAGTCACCCACTGGTCTCAGTCCCCAGCCTGCCCCCAGGGCAGAGGAGAGCTGTCAGCAAAACTTGAGCTGGAGTAAGTCTTCCCCACACCATGTCAACCACCTTGACTCTTTTTATTTGCAGTTTTAAAATGATGCTTATCTCCATAGGGACCTGTCCCCCTGCTCCTCCCCAGTGATTTTTGGGAAGCAGTGAGACATCAGTCCTGAATGGGGTTCAACAGTGCTGGCCTGTACTCCTTCAGGCTCTTGACTGCTACAGAGTTTTCTTACTCTGCAGACAAACCAGACAAAACATCCCTTAACCCCAGCCTTGGGGTTGAAAGGAAAAACCTCTCAGTAGAGGTCAAACTCTAACCCAGCTGCAGTCTCCTCCATTCCAGCCTGCTGCCTGGGATGCCTCAACACAGGGTTATCCTTCTGGGATCAAGGTCCTGCATCTCCAAGCTGGAGAGAGATGTGGCCTTGGGCTCTCCAGAATGGGTTGATAGGGTGGGGACAGCCCTGTCCCCAGACAGAGACACTGTCACCGAGTGTCCTCCTCCCCACAGGTGGAGTATCTGCTGAAGAAGATCTGCACAGCCATGAACGTGGAGCTGAACTCCTGCGAGCTGGATGATTACCTGTCCCAGGAGCCGCAGGGCCAGGGCGGCCTCACGGTCTGGCAGTTCCTGGACATGGTGAACTCGGGGCGGTTCCTGAGAGGCATCGAGCAGGAGGCCATCAGCATGGCCGTGGAGGAGGTGTACCAGGAGGTCATCGAGGACGTGCTCAAACAGGCAAGGAGCTCACATATTCTGGGGCACAAGCTCCATCCTGCTCCCACCCTGTTTTGATTTTGTGTCTGTCGGGTGCAGGGCTACCTGTGGAAGAAGGGCCAGCTCAGGAGGAACTGGTCGGAGCGGTGGTTCATGCTGAAGCCCAGTGTCCTGTCCTACTACATGAGTGAGGAACGGAAGGAGAAGAAGGGGAGCATCCCGTTGGACAAGCATTGCTGTGTGGAGGTACAGCCCGGGCCACGCTCAGCTTGGGGACAGCAAACTGTTCAGACCCCTGGAAGAGACCCAAGAACACACAATTTCACACCCATGAGCATGGGAGAGCCAGTCCTGTGGCTAAAGATGGGGGGATAAGGTGGGGTACGGGGGGTAAGGCTGTGCTGTCTCCTCTCCCTGCAGGTGTTGCCAGACAGGGATGGGAAGAGGTGCATGTTCTGTGTGAAGACCGTGTCCCGCACCTACGAGATGAGCGCCTCGGACACCCGGCAGCGCCAGGAGTGGACGCTCGGTCTGTGCCCACCCCACGCCCCTTCCCCAGCTTCCCCATGCCCCCTGTGTGTCCCCCCTAACTGTGCCCTCCATCTCCAGCCATCCAGACTGCCATCCGGCTGCAGGCCGAGGGAAAGAAGTCCCTGCACAAGGACCTGAAGCAGAAGCGCCGAGAGCAGCGGGAGCAGCGGGAGCAGCGCAAGGCGGCCAAGGAGGAGGAGACACAACGGCTCAAGCAGCTGCAGGAGGAAAAGGAGAGGAAGCTGCAGGAGCTGGAGCTGCTCAAGGAGGCCCAGAGGCAGGCAGAGATCCTGCTGCAGGAGGAGGAGCAGCGGCGGAGGCAGCAGCACGAGGAGATGCAGAGGACTCTGGAGATCCAGCTGCGGGAGGCCGAGCAGGTGGGTGCATCCCACATGGGCTGTGGTGCTCAGGGGCTGGGGGCTTCCTTCTCCTTCCCTTGGCCAGGGCAGCCCAGGGGTTTGGATGTACAGAGCTGCTGCCACCCATCACCTCTGGGCTCTGTTGTGCCCGAGATCCCTTTGAGCAGGAGATGAGGACAACCTGCCTCAAGGGGCTTTAGATGGGGGGCAGTGAGAGGCAAATGCTGGTGCCAGGCTGGACAGGGAGCCCATTTCTGACCTCACAGCCAGCACTGGCTCCAAATGACTCAGCTTGTCCCCTGAGCAGGGAAACAGCTTTGCTTTGGACCTGTCACCATGGGCTGCCCCTGCTCTGGCCCGCTCCACCAGTGGGTTCTGGGGACACTGGTGGTGGCCTGGCCCACTGATGGCTCCTGTCCCCGCTGCAGGCTCGCGCCTCCATGCAGGCAGAGATGGTCCTGAAGGAGGCAGAGGCAGAGCGGCAGCGCAAGCGCATCCTGGAGCTGGAGGACATGCAGGAGAGGCTCCAGGAGGCCCTGCAGCAGGAGGTGAAAGCACGGCAGGACGAGGAGGCTGTGAGATATGCTCAGGCCAGGTAGGACCAGGGCAGCCCTCCCCATCCTTGGGCAGCCCTGCTCCCAGGGCAGCTCAGTGCTCCCGGGTACTGGGGGGTGCTGGTGACTTCCCAGTATGCAGGCTGGGACAGGGAAAGCTGAGGGAAGAAGTGGCAGGGAGACATCCTCACCTCCTGCTCTTCGTTGTCAGGCTACTGGCTGAGGAAGAGGAGAAGCTGAAAGAGCTGATGAAGCTGAAGGAGGAGCAAGAAGAATATATCATCAGAACTCAGAGGGAGAAGCAAGTCCTCAAGCAGGAGATGGAGAACAAGAACAAGTGTCTGGAAGAGGCGCAGAAGCAGCTGGAAGAAGTGAGAGTGAACAGGCAGCGGGTGGACCAAGATGTCATGGTGAGCATCACATCCGTGCCACATCCCCTTACACGGTGAACCCCGGGGACTTTCCAGCCCTCCCAGAGTCACCTCCATACTGGGGAGGACCAAGCTGGAACTGCCATGGGGGTTTCTGAGCTGTGCCACGTGCAGGCACGGTGTGATGCAGGGGCACAAGCGTGCCCTGCCCTGGGACAAAGCGCTGCTGTCCAAAGGGATGTCAGCAGTGGGAGTGTGTGAAGGGGGGAGGGTTGGAGGGGGAGCAGAAGGTCTAGAGGAGCGTGAACTGGCTCTCCATCCCAGAGGGAACCTCCAATGCAGGCTTACTCAGGGAAGGGAAACCCATGCCCACGGTCCCAGTGGGGTAGCAGATCACCTTTTCCTCCATGCCCTGCCAGGCTGCCCAGAGGAAGCTGCGACAGGCCAGCACCAACGTCAAGCACTGGAACGTCCAGATGAACCGACTGATGCACCCCATCGGGCCCGGAGGTAGGAGACCAGCTGAGCCAGCTGACCACCCCTCATGGACCTCCCCCATGCTGGGCATCAGCCCACGCCCCCACCCATCTTCTCCTTTTTGGGGGTATCTGGTGGCTGGAAGGACTCTCAGAGAAGATACCGCAATGCCTCCTGCACGGAGGGACTCCACAAACCTTTTTCTCAGCTGAACAGTCAGTTTGGGCCCCAGGTAAACAATTCTCTTTTTCTGTCCACCCCCAGACAAGCGAACAAACGTGAGTGGAGGAGTCTTTGCTGGCTACCAGCCCCTTCTGTCACGGAGAGATTCTTCCCTCAAACTCAAGCAGAGGGTGGAGGATAAAGGCAATGACCCCACCAGAGAAAACAGCAAGGAAAACGTGAGCAACGGTGGGAACAGCAGCACGTCACCATCTCCAGATGCAGACACCATGGCCACAGAGCCCAACAATTAGCCCACCAGGATGGCAGAGCCCAGCTGGGAATGGCAGGGCTCAGCTTGTCCCTCCAAGTGGACGGTCAGTGTGGCGATCTCTGGATGGGGACCAGCACAGAGCCTACAGGGGACTGCATAAGGCACAGGTGCTCCCATTTCCATCAGTGAAGAGCTGCAGTCACCACGTGCCAGGAGGCTCAGGCAGCCCAGTGTTGGGAAGAGGGCAGTGGGACTTTCTCCTCTGGACTGCAGGACTCAATTCCTTGTGCTCTGTTTTACACCTTGTACTAAAAAAGAGCCGCTGCTGGGTCGGGACCGTGTGGCCCAGGGCTGCAGTTCCCCCTTGGTTTCTACACCAACCCTTCTGCATCACTCACTGTGCTCCAGGGTGTGGGGCTTTGCCACCAGCCAAGGACACCTGGACTGACCAAGCAGGGTCTTCTCGTCACCCCACACCACGCCAGGTGTCCCTAACTACAGCTACCACTGTGTTCCCTGGCAGTGGTTGATAGTACTGGAGCCACTTAGTTAACAGAAACTAATAAAGCTTTTGAAGCCTATGGCCACAGACCTGCTGCTCCACACACTAGTGGCCCTGCAGGCACCAGCCCTCTGTCCGTGGCCGGGCAGGGTTTGGATTTCCCCTGTGTGAAAGAGCCCTTTGAAAGGAATCAGCCACAAACTGTGGAAAGTGGCCCCACCAGCAGATTTTTGGTTGGTGTGTGGAGGGCCAAGAGGGACACAGAACAAAACAAAAAAGCCCCAATAACACACCATCGTTTGGGTTAGTTTTTCAAGCACCTCTGTATAAATACAGTCCCAGTCAGCTGTGCCTTTGGGGTGTTTACAGCCAGGGGCACAGAGCCAGGGTCGCCTTTGGAACAGGCCCCGGGGAGCAAGCTCTGCACGACTCCATCTCTGCACTGAGATGAGCTGAGTTCGTTAGGGAGATTATGATCTGTTTCCTCCCCCTCGAACGGCGCTGCCCTCGGTCTCACAGTGTTTCTCTCTCTCAGTTTTTTTCCGCCGTGGCCGAAGGGGCCCGGGACAAAGCTCTCAGTGTGCCGCGGTGCAGGGCAGCCCTGGCCCAGGCCCACGCGGCCGCGCTGACGCACAGCGGGGGCACGGGCACGGCAGGGATCAAAAATCACCTCTGCCCCCTTCCCTCTGTGCTGGCACACCGAATATATCACATATCAGGCGTGGCCCTGAGCCTTGGGCAGTCTCCTCGTGGGGTCCCTGCCTGCGCCGCACCATCCCGGCCAAGCCATTGGGACCCAGGATCCCGCCACTCTGCACGGTTTCTGGGCACAGTGAGCCCTTCCCAGCTCTGCCTCGAGGCTGGGTTATTGTCTTCCCTCGAGGCGCGAGAGGGCGCGGTGCTAATTGCTGGGGGCGAAGGGGCTCACTTGTAATGCTTGGGCTACTTAGGCGCGGAGCCCATTGCCTTGACCCGGCCCGCCGCCATATTGGGTAGCCCTCAGGCCGCTCCGCCCCCAGAGTGCGCCACAGGCAGCGCCTACACTTCCCATGAGTCCCCGCTCCCGCCGCGGGGCGCAGTGCGGGCGGCTCCCGGCAGGGGGCGGTACGGCGCGAAGGGCGGGGAGGCGGGGCCGTTGCCGTGGTGACGCGGGCGCGCGGCCCCCCCGGCGGCGGCGGCGGCGG